>NC_062520.1:4198186-4265686 GCF_022655615.1 Tachysurus fulvidraco | reverse complement strand
TGTGTGTGTCTTTGTGTTTGCGTGTGTCTGTGTGTGTCTCTCTGTGTGTGTGTGTGTGTGTGTGTGTGTGTGTGTGTGTGTGTGTGTGTGTGTGTGTGTGTGTGTGTGTGTGTGTGTGTGTGTGACTGGTTGATTCTTGAGTGAATCCTGCAGTGTGTAAATAATAGCATAAAAGTTGAAAATAATAATAAATAATTTTGTCCAAAAAAGGAAATATCTCATATAGAAAAATATTCATTGCTTTTTTTTTTGTGAATCAAATAACATATAGAATTTTAACATATAGAATTTTAACATATAGAATTACAAAAAATTATACAAACACTAAAGATTTATATACTGTAGACTTAAGATTGCTTTTATTTGAGTAAATTCTCTCTGAAAAAATGTATTCATAGAAACTTTGAATCAATATGCAATGGAGCTGAGATGTTAGAATTCCATCCACGTACGAGGGTCACGCTGCAATCTGTTGTACTCGGATCTCGGAAAATTCCGACCCGGAGACGATCATATCTCTGGTTCCCTCAACTAAAAGCCAGTAGGAGAAAAATATTCATGTTTTTGTTTTTCCTCCAAGTTAAAGCTCAGGAACTCTTTTAGACAGGAATTTGGACCAATAACTCAAATTCTAAATGATTCCACCATTACACGATGTTCCAAAACACACCCACACACACACACACACACACACACACACACACACACACACACACACACACAAACACACACACAAGGTGTAACACAGAGGTGTAATTTAATACTTTGATTAATAGTACGAATTCATTCCGTCCAATCGTGGGCACGTGCTAAATGTTTGCCAAGTTTCCCAAAGTTCTGTGCAGGCTTGGTGTCAATTTATTATAATTTATTATAATTATAAAATAATTGTTGATTAAAAAAATGTCTTCCGGTAGTTTAACCTACTATTTATTACAGAGGGCAGTTTTGGGGTAATAATCAGCCTGCAGGTGTTTCCTCAATCCAGACTTAGAGATTTACATAGTTCTGCTGGAACACACACACACACACACACACACACACACAGAGGCTTGGTGCCACCGAACCACACCTGTCACACAATTCGGTCTTTCTCCTGCATCTGGCCCTGGCGCTGTATCGTGTTGGCAGTGAAGACTTTGGCTCCATTAGTCCCCGAGTTCAGAATCCTTCAGCAGATCCCTCGCTGCCTACGGCTGTTACATTACTGCCAAATGTACATCTGCTCGCTTTGAAAGGATAGCGAGAGAGAGAGAGAGAGAGAGAGAGAGAGAGAGAGAGAGAGAGAGAGAGAGAGAGAGAGAGAGAGAGAGCGAGCAGGTGGACGCTCCTATCATCACGCCTCCGGATGGTTGAGCACATGATTACTGGAAGTCAATGGTTTATGGATGTGATGATGAGAGTGATGAGAGTGCAGTTTGGAGAAAATAAAGCAGCTGTATACTTCACCTCTCTCTCTCTCTCTCTCTCTCTCTCTCTCTCTCTCTCTCTCTCTCTCTCTCTCTCTCTCTCATTCTTTTTTACACTAGGATTACACCTGGCCGCTCACTAACAATAGCTCGCAGAGAAGAAAGAAATAAGATAGGTAAAGAGAGACTGAGGGTGGAGGAATCAGACAGACAAAGCCACTAGTAATTTGTCCCTCAGCTTGACTAACAAACAGCAAACAGCTTTCACACTGCTACTTAACATCATGTCACGCCTCGTATTTCCCTCTACACATTAAGGAGAGCTAGGTTTTGATCGATTGAAGACATTGTAGGATATTTGCACAAATTTAATACTAGAACTTATTCATGTAATATGGAATGTAATGTACATACAGTAAAAGGACATTTAGAGTCAAATAACAGCCCAGTAAGTGATACGATTTGTCTTATAAGAGTGACTGATCCTGATCCTTATCCCGATCCCGATCCCGATCCTGATCCCGATCCCGATCCGTCTCCTGAACTCACCTGCTTTCTGTTACATGTCCGGCTCTCAGTGTACTTAACCTCCTCACTTCACTCTGATCTTTACAGGGTTTTGACATTTCCTTCTCCATTTGCACTTCAGAACATGTTTTGCGTTTCTGTTATTTATCTTTTTTGCGTCTCTGGTTTTGATTCTGCTTTGACTTTGTTCTTTACTTCACACATCCCTCCTGACTCGGTTCATGACCGGCAGCTTTTTTTTTTCGAGCCTTTCTTTTTTCTGCTGAAGAAGTGAAAGGTGTTAAATAACATAAAAATGATTACAGTTCAATGTTGGCTGCTGGGTTATATATTATACATTTGTACTGTGTGTGTGTGTGTGTGTGTGTGTGTGTGTGTGTGTGTGTGTGTGTGTGTGTGTGTGTGTGTGTGTGTGTGTGTGTGTGTGTGTTCTTCTGGGAGATTAAATAAGAAGTGAAAAGTGTTAGCAGATTTTACCTACAGCTAAAATACAGGAGAACACAGAAAAAGAGATGAGACACACACACACACACACACACACACACACACACACACACACACACACACACACACACACACACACACAAACACACACACACAAACAGACACATGAACACACAGAGACAGGCACACAAACAGACAGACAGACAGACACACAGATAGACAGGCAGACACAGACACACAGACAGACAGACACACACAGACACACACAAACAGACAGACAGACAGACACACACAAACAGACAGACAGACAGACACACACACACACACACACACACACACACACACACACACACACACACACAAACACACACACACACACAAACAGACACATGAACACACAGAGACAGGCACACAAACAGACAGACAGACAGACACACAGATAGACAGGCAGACACAGACACACAGACAGACAGACACACACAGACACACACAAACAGACAGACAGACACACACAAACAGACAGACAGACACACACAAACAGACAGACAGACAGACACACACACACACACACACACAGACATACAGACAGACACACAGATAGACAGACACAGACACACAGATAGACAGACACAGACACACACATATAGACAGACACAGAAACACACAGACAGACACACGGACAGACACACACACACACACACACACACACACACACACACACACACACACACACACAAACAGACACACACACAATCTTAAAGTCAATCATTGTTTGTTTGTTTGTTTATTACAGTTTGTCCTCTTTAGGGTATTTTATTTAGTAAAAAAATCCAGATTTCATTTCAGTATGTAAATGAGAAACATCTCTGAACAAACACACCACAGGGTTAGGAGTTAGTTAGTTAGTTAGTTAGTTAGTTAGTTAGTTAGTTAGATAGATAGATAGATAGATAGATAGATAGATAGATAGATAGATAGATAGATAGATAGATAGATAGATAGATAGATAGAGCAACTCTTCTGCTCTGAAAACCTTTCCCTTTATCCAGAATTCCCCTCTTCTTGGAATAAAGAGGAGTTGTAGTGGGAAATATTAACATGCAGTCCTACAGCGACCTCTAGTGGCCCAGCAGCAAATGTGTCGCGTCAAGAAGCTTTAATGTCATTTAGAGCGAATTTTATTAGACTCAGAACACAGTGCAATAAAACAAGCTTTCTCCGGATCCCTGGTGCTACAGAAAGACACAGAGCTAAATAAGACCACAGAACTAAGGGCTAAAAGTAAATGGACCCATCCACATAACGTGCATTTGTGTAACCATGAGCACAAGAGCTTAACAGAATGCATTCAATAATATTGAGATAACACTGTATTTCATATGCATTCAAATATTGCTTATTTCTGCTATTTATAATCCTCAAATATTCTGTTGTTGTTGCTCTTTCAGCTGCTCCCTGTTCAAGGTCACCACAGCAGATCAGACCCTTTCTGACCCAACACTCCTGTTTCACCTGGGCTTGGGACCTGCACTGAGAGCTAACGGTGACAGAATAAAAATTCACTTAGGTTTGTGTATAAAAACGGACGTTCATGAAGTCATCTTCACCACATGGAGCAACGTTCCCACCATTCATTCATTCATTCATTTTCTGGGCTACAAGTACAGAGGGGCTACATGAACAGTGGGGCTACAAGAACAGTGGGGCTACAAGGACAGATGGGCTACATGTACAGTGGGGCTACATGAACAGTGGGGCTACAAGAACAGCGGGGCTACAAGAACAGCGGGGCTACAAGAACAGTGGGGCTACATGAACAGTGGGGCTACATGAACAGTGGGGCTACAGGAACAGTGGGGCTACAAGAACAGTGGGGCTACATGAACAGTGGGGCTACATGAACAGTGGGGCTACATGAACACTGGGGCTACAAGAACAGTGGGGCTACAAGAACAGTGGGGCTACAAGAACAGATGGGCTACATGAACAGTGGGGCTACAGGAACAGTGTGGCTACAAGAACAGTGGGGCTACAAGAACAGATGGGCTACATGAACAGTGGGGCTACAGGAACAGATGGGCTACATGAACAGTGGGGCTACATGAACAGTGGGGCTACAAGGAATGATGGTCTACATGAACAGTGGGGCTACAAGGACAGATGGGCTACATGAACAGTGGGGCTACAAGAACAGTGGGGCTACAAGAACAGTGGGGCTACATGAACAGTGGGGCTACATGAACAGTGGGGCTACAACAACAGTGGGGCTACAACAACAGTGGGGCTACAAGAACATTGGGCTACATGAACAGTGGGGCTACATGAACAGTGGGGCTACATGAACATTGGGGCTACAGGAACAGTGGGGCTACAAGAACAGTGGGGCTACATGAACATTGGGGCTACATGAACAGTGGGGCTACAATGAATGATGGTCTACATGAACAGTGGGGCTACAAGGACAGATGGGCTACATGAACAGTGGGGCTACAAGAACAGTGGGGCTACAAGAACAGTGGGGCTACATGAACAGTGGGGCTACATGAACAGTGGGGCTACAACAACAGTGGGGCTACAACAACAGTGGGGCTACAAGAACATTGGGCTACATGAACAGTGGGGCTACATGAACATTGGGGCTACAAGAACAGTGGGGCTACATGAACAGTGGGGCTACATGAACAGTGGGGCTACAAGAACAGTGGGGCTACATGAACATTGGGGCTACAGGAACAGTGGGGCTACAAGAACAGTGGGGCTACATGAACATTGGGGCTACATGAACAGTGGGGCTACAAGAACATTGGGGCTACATGAACAGTGGGGCTACATGAACAGTGGGGCTACAAGAACAGTGGGGCTACATGAACAGTGGGGCTACAAGAACAGTGGGGCTACATGAACAGTGGGGCTACAAGAACAGTGGGGCTACATGAACAGTGGGGCTACATGAACAGTCGTGTTGGAGCCACGTGATTGGCTGAACATATACCTGCATGAATGTACAGTACAGGTGCCTACTGTAGGTGTTCCTAATAAAATGGACAGCAAATGTAAATACGTTATACTGTGCTGAGATAATGGAAGCACAATTCTTTCTTTTTCTACATATTTATGTGACGTAGTAAAAAAAATAACAACAAACAATATCAGAACTTGTTATTTTTATTAATATTTTATTGTGATATTTAAACAATTGTTTTTTATTATCAGGCAATTTTTGGTCTTTTATTCACACCTTTCCATAAGATCGTGTCTGGTCCCTCGGAGTGATGTTGTCGCTCTCTGACAGCATGCGTTGTCACATTAAATCACAGGAATTAGACAATTTCAGTTAACCGATTAAAATCTACAGTAGTTGTTAAAAACCCAGCTGCCTTTTTTATTTCATTTTATTTTATCAAGAATGTAACAGGATTTTTAAAAGGCTCCTTCCGACGACGGCGATAAGACCGCGTTTGCCGTTAAAGCTATCAGTTGTGATGTAAATTCTAAATAGGATTCATGATGTAAAATATAACGTAAGTTTAATAGGATAAAAATATATTATATTTGTGTTAGTATACAATGAAAGAAAGATGACTGACCATGATAAACGGGAAAAGTTAGAGCTACGTCACATCCCGACTTTCTTCCTTCACAAAGCTGATGTTGATCTTATAAAGTGTCTGATTGCAAGTGATTTTAACTTTACTGTCGTCCTTCATGATTCCTCGTCATTTTTCTAGCGGTTGATAAAGCGTGTTTAAGTTTAGTTTAGAGACAGCGGTGCTTCACGATCTTCACGATTATGATGAAATAACAGAAAAATGAGATACTGGCATCGTATAGCATAACATATCACAATTTAGCGTTCCTTGGATTTGGATATTTAATTAACGTTCCACATGGTTGTGCTGGTTAACCTTAGTTTTTAATTTAATTTTAACATAACGAGTGTGTGTGCTGTACACGCTTCACACACCTGTTTGTTCACAGCCTCTCTGAGTGGCTGAAAACGACTTGCACCGGATTTCCACTACATACTGTACCACATGAGAACTACGGAGAGTGTTGAACTGGACTAGGACATGTTGTGTTGTGTGCACCAGGAGTCCACGATCAGCTGTGTTAGTTTCCTTATTAACGTGAGCGTAGGCTGCTTTTCTTTCCATGCATTAATGGCAGATGGCCACCAGGAGGCGCTTAAAGTCTCCACTGCACTCAGAGCTGATGGCTTCCTTCAGAGGCATGTCGTATTTCTCCAGGTACATGTCCTTAATCGTCTCCAGGTCGATCTGGGACACAGAGAGCCAGCAGGTGATGGGTGACGACAATGGAAACGATTGTTAAAGGAATAGTTGAGTAGTTATTAACGGATCATTTTAATAAACTGCCTTTAGAGGATTTGTAGCACAGGCAGCTGTTTCTTTATTAAACCATTATTGTACACTTTTAGATTGTTTCCTTTTCGAAGATGCTAATGATTCTGATTATAGAGGAGGGTGAATCGGGACCGTGTGCGGTCCGGGGTCATACCTCGGAACGGCCGACGATGATGCGGATGAGGGTGTCCTCATCAGTGCCTGCTCCCTTCATGGCTGCGTTCAGACGCCGAGCAAAGTACAGCTGCGGATTCTTAGCGCATCTCACTGTAGGTACAGAAGCAGATCATAATGTGTGTGTGTGTGTGTGTGTGTGTGTGTGTGTATGTGTGTGTGTGTGTGTGTGTGTGTGTGTGTGTGTGTGTGTGTGTGTGTGTGTGTGTGTGTGTGTGTGTGTGTGTGTGTGTATGTAAAAAAGAGACAGGTCTATGATGGTGAGCCAAACCTGGTGCAAGCTTTCTGTGGTATATAGTTGCTTAGAATTTGAGGAACAATTGTAAACAATATATTTATGAATGAACAGATAGGGAAATATATTATATGTAGTTATTAAATAAATCTAAATATGTGTTCTCAAAAAATTGTAACACTTTTGTTTAAATGTTTTTAGCTTGGATGTACAACCGTCCAGCAATAGGACTTTTTTCCTGTAAGAAAATAAAAAATTGGAAGGCTAAGAAGCCTAAATTATCCAATGAACTCTTAAAGAACCGGTGTATCAGGAGAACTATCTCCGCTACTAAAAAATATAAAGCCATGAAGGCTTTTTGCTTGTTTTTAGGTTGTCCCTCAGAGGGCCCCATAAACCGTCTATACAGAAACCTTTAGAACCCTATAAAAAGTGTTCCATGAAGGACTTTGGCGTCTTTTGGAAGCTAAGAACCTTTAATTCTGTCAGGACCACTTTGTCACAAGGGAATTAGATGATATGCATACAGTTAGTGTTGGCGGTATGGTTCTGTTCTGGGCAAGAATCCACGGGGAGAGCAGCGACTAGAAAATAGAATAGACCCCCCCCCCCCCCCCCTAACAGAACCACTAGAATGCATAGTATTGATAAGCTCACTTACAAAGTAATAAATGAATGGATAGATAGATAATCAAATAATTAGAGAGAGAGAGAGAGAGAGAGAGAGAGAGAAATATGTGGAGATTTAAGACAACTGGTACAGCGAACACTGGTTCCGGCGTGGTGGAGTCGGGGTTGAAGGAGGGAGTTTAGATCGCGGCAGCAGCGAAGCGCTGAACGGCTCTATGAATGGGAATTTAAATGGTCGGGTAATACGGATGTCGTAACCGGATTGGTGCATGTCGTGGACAGCTGATTAACAGCTGATGCACGCTTGACGACGTGGCCTGTCTGAACTAACGCGATGCTTGATTTCTGCAATCGATTGTATAAATATATAAAATATATAATTATATATAAATATAAAAAACCTGCAATGGTTCTTCAGTTGTCCCTTTTGGAGGAACCCTTAATAGTAAAGTGTTTTATTACTGGAAATGATTCCATTTAGAACCATCTTTGGATGCTATGAACCCTTTAATAATGTTAACAGAGATATTTTTTCTCTAGTGTAAACTCTTAAGCAGTATTTCAGTTGTCCCTCTGTAGGAACTCTTACTGTACATTTCTTAAAAATAAAGATGATAGGAAAAAATACCTCAAATAAAGAACCTTTCAGTAAATGGTTCTTAAAACATCTTCTTCTCTGAGAGCCGTAAAGAACACTTTTAAGCCTAAAGAAAACGTTTCCTCTACAAAGAACCTTTTGTGCAATGGAAAAGTTGAAAATTCCCCATAGAATCATCTGCTCTAAAACGGAACCACTCAAGAACGTTTACTTTTAAGAGAACCCTTAAAGAACTCTTAATACTGTACCTAGAACCTGGTAGACTACCTGGTACTCTCAGGAGAAATGATTTATCAAAGGTTCTGTAAGAGTTCATTGGAAAATTAGAGGTCGTGATCTTCTAAAATGACTACTGTATATTTCGTAACCCTTTGTTTGAAGGAATTGTTCGTTTTTGTGGGAAACTAGATAAACGTGAACCGCCCAGACAGCGAGAAAGGAACCGTTAAGATAAGGGTTCTACATTTATCACAGATCCAGTTTAATATTACATGCCAGTGTAGTAGGGTCCCGATACATTTTTATGCCCCGGGGAACCTTAAGGTCACTGGCAGGCAACCAGTTCTTCTCCAACACAGACAGCTGACCTCTATTCATCTTTAATCCTCACCCAGTGCGATGTAACACTTCTTCAGGGTTCCTGAAGTTTCGTTCTCGATGACATCCAGAATCTCCGTTCCAGAAATCTAAGACGGTTTATGAAACACGATGAGTGAGTGACGGCTGTCTCAGAGACCAGACATCAGAGTGACGTTCTTGTTACTCAGGTTGTGTTACGACACACTTACGGCTTCGTAGGCTTTAAACGTGACCTGAAGCTGCAGGTAGTTCCTAGTGGCCAGGATGTAGCTGAACGTCGACTCGTCCGTGCCGAAGCAACCCTCTCCGGCCTGTGGATGTGAACAAAATCAATTTTATTGACTCTAAATTTTGTCAGTGAATTCATTCATTCATTCATTCATTTTCTACCACTTATCCGAACTTCTCGGGTCATGGGGAGCCGACATGGGGAGCATCTCATGGGGAGCATCTTAGGCGTCAGCGGGCATCGAGGCACGATACATCCTGGACGGAGTGCCAACCCATCACAGGGCACACACACACTCTCATTCACTCACACACACACTCACACACTACGGACAATTTTCCAGAGATGCCAATCAACCTCACACACACCGCCTTGTGTGTGTGGAGTTTGCATGTTCTCCCCGTGCCTCGGGGGTTTCCTCCGGGTACTCCGGTTTCCTCCCCCGGTCCAAAGACATGCATGGTAGGTTGATTGGCATCTCTGGAAAATTGTCCGTAGTGTGTGCAGAGCCGGATTAACGGAAAGGCAAACTAGGCACGTGCCTAGGGCCCGATTGGCGGGATGGGGCCCAGACAGAGGGTCCAATATATATATATATATATATATATATATATATATATAAAATAAATTATAATAAAAATAAAATAAAATATACAAATGTCCTATCTACAATTTATTTCATTATTTATTAATTTATTATTTATTTATTTCATTATTTATTGTGTGAGTGAATGAGAGTGTGTGTGTGCTCTGCGATGGGTTGGCACTCCGTCCAGGGTGTATCCTGCCTCAATGCCCGATGACGCCTGAGATAGGCACAGGCTCCCCGTGACCCGAGAAGTTCGGATAAGCGGTAGAGAATGAGTGAATGAGTGATGAATGAACAGCACACTGATCAAGATTTCTATAAAAAATGAGCTGAAAAACCTAAAACAAAAAACTACCTCGAACAGTGACACGGCGTCTTGTTCAGCCAGAACTTCGTCCACTTCGTAGCTCTCATCTCGATTTCCCTAACAGAAAGATGGCAGAGGCATAAACAATGAGGAAGTGCAGTTAAAGGAAAATAGTAACACTGAACCAGGTAGGGGGGGGGAACAAATGTACATTTACAGCATTTAGCAGACACCCTTATCCAGAGTGACTTACAACTGAGCATTAAGGGCCTTGCTCAGGGGCCCAGCAGGGGCAGCTTGGTGGAGGCACCTGGGGTTCGAACCCATGACCTTCTGATCAGTAGCCCAACACCTTAAGCAATGAGCTACCACATCCCCGCATACATTTACATTTACAGCATTTAGCAGACACTCTTATCCAGACTGACTTACTTACATTTTCTTACTTGTTTATACACCTGAGCAATTGAGGGTTAAGGGCCTTGCTCAGGGGCCCTGCAGTGGCAACTCGGTGGACCTCGGATTCGAACCAATGACCTTCTGACCAGTAGTCGAACACCTAAACTACTGAGCATACCACATACCACCAAATCAGGTCTGACCTCACCTCTGACATGATTTTACTGAAGTAAGAGGGGCTACAGTATATGAATCTGACTCAACCCCCAATAATTTTTGGGTCTACTACAGGTAGGAGGAGCTAGAACAGGTCAGACTCCACCTCCTGGTCTTTTTTATTCTGATTCTGCCCTGGTAGGAGGAGCTAAATCAGACCCGCCTCCACACCCTGGACTTTGTGTTTTACACTTGGAGGAGAGAGAGCACTTGGGCATAGAAAGTGACCAAACTAAAAAAGTGTTGTTGTTTTTTTGCATTTGTTCCAAGTGCAGTAACATGATTATCCTGAGAGAATGGACTAGTTTAGTTTTCAGTGTCCAGTGTACAGAATCCAGTGTTTGACCTCTTCGCTCTATCGCACACTGCAGGATAGTGATTCATTACAGGCATTCATTATGAGGAAAGTGAAACAGAGGCCTTCAGTCTGCTGTGTTACTGAACCCTGGTCTGTAATCAGATCTGGGAGGTCTGGAGGAAGTGGGATGGAGTTCAGGAAAGTGACAGTCAGAGAGCGCTCAGTTTCACTCCGTACTACAGCTCGCTCAGACAGCTCCATCAGACAAGCAGAGGCTTACAGAAAGAGTTTAGAGAATTGTTCTCAGAGATATTGAGAATAATGTTCTAATATTTGGCTTTATGGGGAAAAAATTTAACATCTAGAAAGAAGTCTAATGTTAAAAAAATGTCTATAAAAATAATGTCATAAAAAAAGACAGAAATAGTGATTTATCAGGAACAGACATATAGATCGATATTGAATGAAAAGTCGTAATATCTGACATTATGTGGAAAATATTTCTTGGATAAATGTTGTAAAAAAGTCATTATAATAATAAAAATGATATTTTGAGCAAAAAAAACAACTCTGCTTTGATGGTGAACGACGACATTCTCAAAATATTAAAAATAATTTCTTAATAACTTTTTTTTTAATGAATTTTGTTCAATATCTTATCATTTTTCAAATATTATCTTTTTGTTCTGATATATGAAAACCTTCTCACATTATTGCTATTTTTTTGCATTATTGCTAATATTGCTATGGGGGTCTGTGGTGACTCAAGTGCTTAAGGCTCTGGGTTGTTGATTGGAGGATTGGGGTTACAGCCCCAGCACTGCCAAGCGGCCACTGTTGGGCCCTTGTGCAAGGCCCTCAGCCCTCGCTGCTCCAGGGGCACTGTATCATAGCTGCCCCTGCACTCCGACCCCAACCTCCTCAGTTGAGATATGTGAAGAAAAGAATTCCACAGTGATGTAATGTATATGTGGTGATAATAAAGGCCTCTATGCCCCCCCCCCTTCTACTTATTATTGCTAATTTTCCTTCACTTTTGAAAAATTGCGACATCTATCTCCAGCAGATATGATGATATTTCTTATAATATGACTTAATTGCTATTTTTTTTTTGCTTTTGTCCATCTGAATGCTCCGAATACGTCTCTGTGGAAGAGTGTGTGTACCTCGAGGAGCAGAGTTAGCAGCCTCCGGACATCTCCACTGGTGTCTCCTGCGATATCCGATTCCAGATCCCGCTCGTGCACTGCAGAGAAGATGATTAGACCGGTTAGATAATCAAACAGGCCGTACCTGTTCCACTGCGAGCGCTTAAAGCCAGAGGTACGGCTTTATCTTCTCTGAGACAAAAGGCTGATCTGCTTCTTTCTGCAGCTCTAATAATGAGGATCAACAGAGCTTGTGTTTCTATACACATATATATAGACATCTGTGTATTTAGTCTTGTCATGGTTGTGTTGTGTTGTATGTTACGCCTTGGGTTGTCTTTACCGTATAGTCCTAATTGTACGCTCTTACAGTATTCTGCATTTATTTATTGTATTTTACACCATTTTAACACATTTGGCTGTAATGTTGCACCAAAGCATCAGGATTAGAATAATTCCTTCTTATGTATACCTGTGAACAGCAAAACATACAGATCCTTCACGAGTTACATGGAGACTAAGAAAACTTTTGTTTAAATCCAAAAAAAACCTTTATAAAAAACATGTTTCTGTTCTCACCTTGAAAATAGGTATCTCTGTAAACGGCAATATCCTGCAGGAAGCGAGAGATAAGGAAGAAAGGGTTAGACAATGCAACAATATCTGGGCACATTAGAATGATGAGGAAACAAAAAATGAAATAAAGGAAATAAATAAATCGATGACCGATATCAGAACATTGTATACAAATGGATGGGTAGTAGTATTTATGTAGAAACCTGCAGTGACCTCAGTGATGCAATTAAACATTTATATATAGAAGAACATATACTATTAAACCAAAACTTTGTCAATCCAAGATCCTGAGAAAAGAATTAAGCCTTCAATCCCTAATGTTCTTTCAGAGCTAATATCACTAATACCCTCAGCCTGGTCCAAACCACAGCTACAGCAAACTAACACACAACCCCTGAGAGTCCAAACAACCTCCAAGAGTCCACACAAAAACCCAAAAAAAAGTCTACACAACTCACCAGAGTTCCCACAACCCTTCGAGATTCCACAAAACCCGCAAGAGTCTGCACAACACCAGAAAATCCACACAACCTTGGAGAGTCCACAAAATACACCAGAGTCCATACAACCTCTGAGAGTTCGCACAACCCTCAAGAGTCCATACAACCCCCGAGAGTCTACGCAATCTCCAAGAATCCACACAAGAAGCAGAGCCCATACAACCCACCATAATCCAAATAACCCCAAAAGTCTACACAACCCTTGAGAATCCACACAAACCCTGAGTCCAACCAACCCCTGAAAGTCCACGCAACTCACTAAAATACACACAACTCCTGAGAGTTCAGACAACCCAAAAAAATCCACACAACCCCTTAAAGTCCACACAACCCTGGAGAATCCAGCAAACCCCTGAATGCCCACAAAATCTACCAGAGTTTATCTACCAGCCTTTGAGAATTTACACAACCCGTGAGATTCCACACTTCCCACCAGAGTCGACACAACAACCAAAGACTCCATACAACCCACCAGAACCCACATAGCGCCAGGAGTCCACACAACCCTCGGGAATCCACACAAACTACAAGAGTCCAAACAACCCACTAGAGTCCATACGGTCTCTGAGAGTTTACATAACCTATATCCAAGTCCATATGACCCCTGAAATTCCACACAACACCCAAGAGTCATCTTTATATTTACACTTACATGGTGACTTACATTTTTTATAATTATATACATCTGGGCAAGTAAGGGTTAAGGGCCTTGCTCAGGGGCCCAGTAGTGCTAGCTTGGTGGACTTGGGATTTAAACTCACAGCCTTCTGATTGGTAGACGAACACCTTAACCACTACATTACAACAAGTAACGTAATGTCGAGTCTCGGGCCGGACACGACTTAGGTGCCCTTGTGCCCCCAACTACTCCCAAGGCGCCGCAGCATAAATGGCTGCCCACTGCTCTGTGTGTGTGTTCACTGCTGTGTGTGTCCACTTTGGATGGGTTAAACGCAGAGAACAAATTCTGAGTATGGGTCACCGTACTTAGCCGTATGTCACATCACAACAATGAAATGTTTCTCATGTTTCTGAGACATACGGCATTAGTGGCAGTGCAGAGGATCTCCACCAGGACGTCCTCATCGGTGCCTGCTCCTTTCATCGCCCTGCGCAGCTCCTTCACAGCAAACACGTGTGGTGGGTCCAGCATGGCAATGATGGCATTCTCGAAATTCCCAGACAGCTCGCTCTTCAGGACGTCCACTAGCTCCTTAAAACAACACAAAGCACACACAGGGACACACACACACACCTCTTTACACTTCACTCTTCCTACAGCTCCTTTCAGTTCTACCACAGACAATTAATCAACACCTCCACAATATCCTTCTGTTTTAATTCACACCATCATAGATAACTTCAGACTTACGTCATCGTATTTCTCAAAGTAAGCCTGCTTTATCTCCATTCGCTGAGCAGCACTGCGATTAGCCAGGATTTCAATGATGGCCTTTTCATCAGTGCCTGAAAGAAAGAGGTTGGAATTTAGGAGGAACAGAAGACACTACTGTCCTGTAAATAACGTTAAACAACATGTTGGCAATTGAGTCGGCAATCACACACGCACACACACACACAACTGATGTGGCCTTTGTGTCTCAGGTTAAAAATTACCCGAAGATCAACAGGAAGCAGCTTAAACAGAAGTTTTTTTTCAGTCAGTTTGTGATCATTTCTGATAAGGTCACTTTTAAAGTACAAACCTGTTATACAAATTGTAGATTAAAAGTCAATTAATAAAAAAAAAAAACACAGTTAACCATGTTGTGTATTTGCTATACTAGATCTCACACACGAACACATGCAAACACACACACACACACACACAACAATAATAATAATAATGCTGAGATAGAGACCCACCTAAACCTTTGCAGGCTTTGCGGATGGCCTTGATGTCAGCCACAACATCGAACTCCTCATAAGGAAAAATTGTTGGCTGTGAATCAAGACACACAACATTATTTTATTTCTTATGTTTTATTTATTTGTCAGATTAACAGCACACACACAACAGTATGTTAAAACTGCAGAGATAATCATTTTTTAATTTAATCTGAAAGTAAAACTATGTATGTGAGAACAGTGTGTGCATGTGTGTGTGTGTGTGTGTGTGTGTGTGTGTGTGTGTGTGTGTGTGTGTGTGTGTGTGTGTGTGTGTGTGTGTGATGAAATCACCCTCTCATGAGCCTCCCATTGCTATTAGACTATACAAACAGAGCCAAAATAAGAGAAACAAAGGCCCCCACCCACCTCCTCTCTCTCTCTCTCTCTCTCTCTCTCTCTCTCTCTCTCTCTCTCTCTCTCTCTCTGCCCCATCCTCTCTCTGCCCCCCTCTCTCTCTGCCCCTCCTCTCTCTCCCCCCCCTCTCTCCCCCCTCTCTCCTGACAACACATTTTCAGTGATCCATTTACCACAAATCTCAAGCGACCCAAACTATGGAAGGCCAATGGGATCACAAACAGCTTAAAAGAAATATAATACCATATATATATAAGCTGAGACATACAAATAAACGACAGTTGCATATTTGTCATTTAAGTGAAGAGACAATAGATGAAGAAAAGTCCATAGTTTTATTTATATAACTCAGGAGAACACAAACACACTGTGGAACACAAAGTGAAAAACACTAGCAAAACCTACAGATTAGAAACGAGACCTACGGAGAGTGAAACATGACCTGACATCAACATTGAACATGAAACGTGTCCCTTATGGTCCTGCCTCGATATATGAGACATTATAGAGAGGCTCTGTCTGCTGCCTCAATGCAACTACTAAAACTATCCCAGGAGTTCTGTGTAATCACATGACATCCTCCTAATGGTGGATTTTATGAGTGTCATAGCAACACTGGCAGAACCGTCTGAGAGTTTGAGTCCTCCTGGGAAGTTTGTACAGTTTTGCACATCAGGAAATCGCATTTACTGTACAACAGCAGGTGAACCTTCTCTTTATTAACCACAACAAAATGCAGCAAGATTATCATTTTTTTTTTTTTACTTTTTTATGTTTTAAGTTAATTTATGAAGTCACTGTAAAGTTTATTGTTACATATCCATATTGAATAATAATTGTACAATATATAATTAAATATTTTGTGCAGGCAGCTGATTAGTTTTATTCTAAATAAAAATGAAGATTTCTGAGACAAGTAAAATTCAGCTTCTTCAACTTTGACTACAGGTGCTGCATCTGTTAATTCCACCATCTTACTAACATACTAACATGCCCCCAGAATCCCAAGCAATCCACTGGTAATTACGACTTTGTGGTGGACTTTAACGTGCCATTTGTCATCACGTGTCTTTGGTCGCAGTCGCACTAAATCAGGCGTTTTACAAATAAGGTTAATAACGATTAATGGTTAAAATCCAGGTTTATACACCAGAAACGTGCAAAACAATCTATTTACATATCGCTGAAATGCAATATAGAGATGTCCAATAATCTTTATTTCATCTTTGTCCAAACCAACACCTATTTTAAGATAATAATGTCTTGTGTCTTAATGCAGCGCTATTATGTCCTGGTTTACTAAAATCCCAACTAACAAGCCAAAATTTCTTGTCAGTCAAATAAAATGTGTTTGATATGTTGCAAAGGATTTACAGGGGATGAAGGACTGCGAGAATGACATCACGTACAAAGCAAGTATCGAATAAAGTAGAGAAATTACTTTTTTTGTTGTTGTTGTTGCATGTCGATTGCCAATAAGGGTTTGGATCTAACACGACTCCCAGAAGAGTCAAAATTAAACTGAAACTCATCAAGCTGAATGTAAAATCTTTAAATCCAGGCCTATAAGTTAGATCTCAAAATGTTAACATCTTCTGGAGCTTTCGTTTTAGTTTTGCATGCCTTTTTATGTTGTTGCTGTAGTTTTGTCATTGGCCTGTTGACTAATGTTTGCACCTGTTCCGTGTTCACCTGTTCGTGTCTTGACCTGACTTTCTGCCTTTATGGACCTTTGATTTCTGAATCTTTAATTTTCTTGCGTTTCTGTTCCTGTTCATATCGTTGACTTTTGTTTGCTTGTTTGTTTGCGCTTGCTTATTTGTACAGTTCTGATCATGGGTTATAATTGTGTTCATATCCCAGGTATGAAACATGACAATAATTTTCAGAACCAATCCCAATAAATACAAATACAAACACGGATTAGAAGAGACACATATGAGGAAAATAATGTGAAATTCATGCATGGGAAATCAGACTACAATAAAAAAAAAACAAAGAAAACTAAGAAGATTTAGTTAAGCAGCAACTACAACAGATGTAGGAGAGTTGTGAGAAATGATAAGATAGTGTGTTTGCCAAAGAAAGATTCAGGATGACCTTCTGAAGGATGTTTTTTCTGAAACACACATATGTGGCTTGGGGGAAGTTGTGGCCTAAAGGTTAGAGAGTCTGACTCCTAACCCTAAGGTTGTGGGTTCGAGTCTCGGGCCGGCCACGACTGAGGTGCCCTTGAGCAAGGCACCGAAACACACACACACACACACACACACACACCCCCCAACTGCCCCCCGGGCGCCGCAGCATAAATGGCTGCCCACTGCTCCGGGTGTGTGTTCATGGTGTGTGTGCGTGTGTGTGTTCACAGCTGTGTGTGTGCAGTTTGGATGGGTTAAATGCAGAGAACAAATTCTGAATATGAGTCACCGTACTTAGCCGTATGTCACGTCACTTATTTACACGACTAACATGTATATTAAGATGTCACAGTCTTTCTACCTGCGGTCTGATTAACCAACACATATGAGGAGGAAATTAGCTTTTGTGTGTCTAAAAAAACATGAATTCATGAGTTCATTCTCAGAGTTAAAGCCTTGATGACATTGTTTTCCCTTAATAAAGCTCACTTAAATACTATTAGCAGTTATAGAATAAAAATAACAAACTAAAAAAGGCTGCCTTTTCTGTACTTATTTATAGGCAGTAAACATTAAACTTCCCTCCTTTACCTAACCTTTAAAACCTTTCTAAAACCTACAAACCTCTGGTCTAAACTCGGGTTTATTATTAAGCTTTTCTAGTTTTTCCAACTAGAGTTTTGACCCGTTTGGCTTCCCACACTCATCCTCCTGAGTCACAGCTCTGAACTAACGGGAAATCCGCAGAGGAAACACAGAATTCCTAGTTTCTTATTTTTTTCCGTTTTTACAGTTTTATTCATTTAAACCGCATATATATATATATATATATCCCATCCAAAGTTTTTTTTTATATATAAATGTAAATATATAAATATTCGTCCCCGTGTCATTACCTAACGCGCATGCGCAGAGCAATAACTCTAGGATTTTCATGTTTATAAAGGTGTTTATAACGGTGTTTATAAAGGAGATATCCTCATGTCATCCTCAGGAATAAGCTTCCACATCAAGTTTTTAGTGTTTTAAGAAACAAACAGTCTTTTTAATCCCCTGATAAAATCCCCATCCTCTAATATAAACACAAGGCTTTTCCGTTTCATTAAAGCTGCACTCGATCTGACCGATAAACTCATTTCTGGGTTATAAAAGAATAAAAAAACAAACCGATTCCCACCTGAAAGTTTCCCATTTTGTTAGATTTCCTCCTAAAATCCGGCCTGATGTGTAACGGAGCTGCGCGTGCGGCGGCAGGGAGACTGATGACGTGACCGGGAGTGTGTGTGTGTGTGTGTGTGTGTGTGTGTGTGTGTGTGTGTGTGTGTGTGTGTGTGTGTGTGTGTGTGTGTGTGTGTGTGATTAACTCTTTAATAACAACCATGAGAGGGCAGAACACAGACTGTAGGGCAGAACACGGACTGTAGGGCAGAACACGGACTGTAGGGAACAACACGGACTGTAGGGCAGAATACGGACTGTAGGGCACAACACGAATTGTAGGGCAGAACACAGACTGTAGAGCAGAACACAGACTGTCAGGCACAACACAGACTGTAGGGCAGAACACAGAGTGTAGGGCAGAACACAGACTTTAGGGCACAACAAAGACTGTAGGGCACAACACAGACTTTAGGGCAGAACACAGAGTGTAGGGCAGAACACAGACTTTAGGGCACAACAAAGACTGTAGGGCACAACACAGACTGTAGGGCAGAATACAAACTGTAGGGCACAACACAGACTGTAGGGCACAACACAGACTGTGGGGCACAACACAGATTGTAGGGCACAACACAGATTGTAGGGCACAACACAGACTGTGGGGCACAACACAGATTGTAGGGCACAACACAGACTGTAGGGCACAACACAGACTGTAGGGCACAACACAGACTGTGGGGCACAACACAGATTGTAGGGCACAACACAGACTGTAGGGCACAACACAGACTGTCAGGCACAACACAGGCTGTACTGCACAAATGAGCACTAAATGAAGTCTCTTACGCATTTGCATTTAATTTAAAATATGTTATTTAAAAAACACATTAATGCAGTTTGTTTTATTTTATTACAAAGTTTTTTTAATTGTATAAATTGATCATTCCTATGTGTGTGCATGAGTGTGTGTGTGTGTGTGTGTGTGTGTGTGTGTGTGTGTGTGTGTGTGTGTGTATGAATGTGTGTGTGTGTGTCCTTTTTCTAACTTAGTTTTACATTTGTATTATTAAAAGCAACCATTACTGATTACCAAAAAGACAGTGTTTGTTTTTGCTTCTTTCCTAACAGCACATCCTGTAGTGTTTTATTCCAGTGTATATTATTGAGGAACACGTCATAGGTTTTTTATCGGTATTTTTAACTATTTTTATTTGCATTGACCTTTTAAACTCATTACAGTCCTATGAGTATCAGATGAGCATGTGCAATTCATAGAGGTTTATTTTAGTCAATCCAGCATGTGCGTCACTGTTACACACCCTGCTTACACGGTTACACACTACACACCCCGCTTACACCGTTACACACTCACACACTGTGCTAATCACTGCTTTCCTGAAGGAGACAGACACTATGGTTATGTCCCAATCCATTTAAACCTACTACTTTAGGAAATAGCAGTTTATTATGAAATAGAACTTTGAAACCAAATTGTGATGGCTTCATGACTCAGGATCATGGATCAGAGTATCTCCAAAACAACAGGAGGTCTTGTGAGGTGTTTGTGGTGTGTAGTGGCTAGTTCTTACCGTAAGTGCTCCAGTGAAGGTCAACCAGTGGACAGGGTCACTGGCACACAAGGCTCACCGACATGTGTGGTACTGTAAGTGATGGAAGTTTAAAGGTGGTAGCCTAAGAGCAGCAAAGGAAATCTGTCACAAGCCATCAGAGAAGCAGAGCGTGCACATGCCCAGACAATCCACAGCCACTTTCAAAACAGCAGAGACACTGCAGCGGATAGTAAGGACGTCTGAGAAGATCATTGTAGTCTCTCTTCTCTCTGTCATGGGCATTTAGACCACACGCTGCATCCGCAAAGCCAACAGCCTTGTGAATGACCCCACACACCCCTCACACACATTTCACCCCACACACAACCTAACACACACTCTTAACGCCACACATACTCTTTACTGTGCTCAACACACACACTCTCCACAGTGTGGACTGCACCGACCTGCACCAAATACACACTCTTCCAGTATTCACCCATGTACCCAGCACCACTATATTAAACTGTTTTCATGCTGTTTTGCACACCGTTTCTGCTCTTTACAAATGCCGTCTTTCACATTTCAGTTGATTGCTGTTTTGCACAATACATTACAATGCTAGTATTTCTGACATCCAATATAGCAGTGGTCCCCAACCCCCGGGCCGCGGACCGGTACCGGTCCGTGGACAAAATGGTACCGGGCCGCCCAAGGAACATTAAATTATTCCCATTTTATTTACTGTGGTGTATTTCTCTCGGGTTTGTGCGACTTTCCATGGACGAGAGGTTAACCGGGAGCTGAGAGACGTGACCTAAAGCCGCACCAATACCGCGCATGTGCAAAATATCATGATATCGGGCCGGGTTTAGGTGACGTCTGGAGCTGAGCGGCTGCGAGCGGCAGTGGTGTTGTAGCTTTGGTGGAGAGAGAAGGTGTGTATCGCTCTTCTCTCTGTTCACCGGTACTTTGTCATGTTTAACAGTGCTTGGTGTACGTGTATATTGTGTTTGCTCAAATTTAACCCACAAATTAGCAACAATGAGCACGAAACAGACGTCGTTAGAAAGTTAGAAACCCTGAGATTGTCACCACAGCACTTAAATCCCTATCGCCATTTCCGACATGCTATCTGTGTGAAGCGGGGTTTTCTGCAGTGACGGCAACCAAAACAAAACAACGGAATAAACTGGACATAAGCAACACACTTCGGGTGTCATTGTCTCCTATTACCCCAGATGGAACCGTCTCGTTGTAAAGAAACAAGCTCAGGGTTCTCATAGATTTAGCGTTGTAGTGAGTTAAAAAGGCATGTTTAAATACAATTAAATAAAAATTATGAATTTGAATTTAATTGTATAGCCGCCACCTCCCACCCCCAGCGGGCCGCGGTAAAATGATCAAACATTGACTGGTCCTCAGCAAAAAAAAGGTTGGGGACCAATGCAATATAGAACACAAAGTATATACGCTGGTCAGTGCTGCTTTTGTGTGTTGTCTTTTGTGTAATGTGATGTATAATTTGTTTGCACTGTCTTTTGTCTTGCACTGTTTGCACCAGGTTGCACAGATGCACATCATGTGGCTAGGTTGAAATGAGTGCTTCATTCATGTGCATGTTACACTGACACGTACGATCTACCTAAACATTACTGCAGACCAACTACATCCTGTCATGGCAATTAATAACAAACAATTTTGTTCAAATTCTTGCTAAACTTTTATCATATATACTGTATAAATGCTAATGTATTAGAGCAAGGACATTATTTTACACCTGTGGTTTGCAGCTGCACTAACGCCAGAGCCGCTGTGACTGAAAAATTAATAAACGCTTTCTGACCAATCAGAATGGAGAACTCAATGGAGATCTCTGTGGTGTAAAGTTTGCGTAATATCCTTGTCGCAGCTGTGAGCGTGTCTTCCTCATTACTCTGAATCAGTTCTAAATATGTAACATGGAAAAAGTTCATTCTAGGGACAGATGAGAAGAGGAAGATGATGTTACAATCATGTGGCAGAAGCAGCCCCACCCCTCATCCTGTGCAGGAAGTAACCAACATTCTTTAATGTTTTCAATGTAAACACATCATTTATATTACCGCCGAAGACTGTCATGCCTTCTTTGAACCATTGTTGCGTCAGTCAGCTTTATGGTCAGGTCTTCATCAGGGATCATCAGGAAGAAATTAGTATTAGACTGTAGTGAACTCGTGAAATTGTGCTGACCTGTTAGTTCCTTAGAAGCTCTCACACAATCCCATTGGACTATAAGCTGTTGTATAAAGGACATTATTTACATCGACATCATTTCCTGTCCAGTGTCACCTAAATGAGGACAAGGTTCCTTTCTGTGTCTGGTTCCTCTCAAGGTTTCTTCCTCACTTCATCTCAGGGAGTTTTTCCTCACCATCATCAACTCAGGCTTGAACATTAGGGATAAATGTTAGAGATAAATAATAAATGAATTTTAAACTTTAAAATGTTTAGTCTCTTTCTATACTTCTGTAAAGTTGCTTTGAGACAATGTCCGTTGTTAAAATCACTATACAACTAAATGGAATCGAAAACAGAAGAATTGCTACTAAGCCCCAAATCCCTTAATCGATTATAATCTCTAACCAATCAGATTTAAGAAAGAATTCTGTTGGCATTGTTAGTGCTAATATAATAGAGTGATCAGGGTAATAGTTACATCCGTTTCAGGTTTCTGTCCCAGAGAATGTTTTAGTACTGCATTATTTCACTAATAATTAACTCTTCCTGTATTTTGTGCAGTGTTCACTCTGTGTTCAAACTCCTTCACCTTCACCTTCACACACAGGGTTTGAGACGTTACAACAAGCCAGACTCAAACGTTTCACTTTTACTCTATCTATCTCTCCCTCTGTTCCACATAGCATCATTTCATTTCCCACAACATATTCACATTAGCACACACCTCACCTGAAAGTGAAAGTGACGTGACATACGGCTAAGCACGGTCACCCATACTCAGAATTTGTTCTCTGCATTTAACCCATCCAAAGTGCACACACACAGCAGTGAACACACACACACTGTGAAAAAACCACCGTGAACACACACCCGGAGCAGTGGGCGCCCGAGGAGCAGTTGTTGGGGGGTGGGTTTGCTCTGTGCCTTGCTCAAGGGCACCTCAGTCGTGGTCGTCCTGAGACTCGAACCCACAACCTTAGGGTTAGGAGTCAAACTCTCTAACCATTAGGCCACAACTTCCCACCTGCTCCTGACATGTAAACTCCACAAACGACAGCAGAATGAGAGAGAAAACACTCCGACATGTCCAAGTCCTCTCACAAGACGATGTGCTGATCATCAATATCTGAAATCCTTAATGATTACTGATTTATTTATTGTATCAACTACATAATACATCAACGATCTATATCTCTGAAGGAATGTAAATGAAATATTATACAAGAATCCACATAACAGCTAAAATGTCAATATATGAATGAAATATATGAATTGTATACAAGGATTCCCCAGATAGCTGAAGAGTGTGGATTTATCTCAAATAATAATTTGATATTTTGTTTAATAATAGGTGTTACGGATTAACGTTATGTTTGTAGTGTGTATTAGACTTTTATGAAGAAACTAATAGCGTTATAAAAAAAAGTTGCGAAGAGCAAGATTGCCCTCTTGTGAGCTGAAACAGTGACAATAAAAATAAATAAATAAATGCATAGATAGATAGATAGATAGATAGATAGATAGATAGATAGATAGATAGATAGATAGATAGATAGATAGATAGATAGACAATTTATTATTATTAATAATAACATATAAATAAATAAATGCATAAATAAATAAATATAGTAGAGTAGTAGTAGTAATAATAATAATAATAATAATAATAATAATAATAATAATAATAATAATAATAATAATAAAGCTGTATTTTAATAAAATTCCCATTGTATCAGAAAATTACACTTAAAAAAGCATTGTTATTAAAAGTCATGTTATCTATTTAACAGCCAGAGCTCACAGCTCAGGAGTCACTTAACTAGGAGAATATTTATGTTACATAGCCACATATTCACAGTGACACAATCATTTATTTTTAAATAAATAACATTATTTCTTACAGAAAGCATTCAGTGTTCTTCTGGCATTGTGGTGAATGCAAATCGAATGAATCAAATTGAATTACAGTTAGATTTTTTTTTTTTTTGCCCAATTTGCAGACACTGTGAAAGAGAGAGCTGACTCTCCAAGACGATCTAGCAGCAGGATGATATACAGTAGGGAGAATTGTTAGAGATATATAGTGACTTAATTTCAAATATTAAACTTTCAAATTTTGATTCTGTTTCTATACTTAAATGTAAAGCTGCATTGAGACTATGTGAATTGTTAAAAGCACTAGACAGATAAATTTATTTGAGTTCCCTACTCAGTGTGTGTTCTGCTTCATTAGATGGCACCTCTGACCAACAGCACACCGAATCACTTAAAAAGATGAAGAGTGGGTGTGAGGATGGGTTCAGCAGAGAAGCAGGAAGAGAAAAGAATCAAAATAAATAAATAAATAAACCGCTAAGCCGTTCTCTGATCGTCTTGAACAGGACCAGTCTTCTGGGCCTGAAGTTAAGGCCAATGATGAGGATGGTGGCATCTTCTGGAAACATGAGTCACTTCGATGATCTTCTGATTTCAAAAGTCAAAACATCTGACTCTGATTTAATACAAACACCTAACTAAAATGATAAACACTCCACCTACCTGCTAAATAACGGACCAATTAATCATTAGACACACACACACACACACACACACACACACACACACACACACACACACACACACACACACACACACACACACACAGACCTTCACACAATCTGGTGCTGGTATTCACGCATACACAGACACACACTCATCCAGCTTCCAACTAATGCATTAACCCACCTACACACACACACACACACACACACACACACACACACACACACACACACACACACACACACGCACACACACACACACACACACACAGACCTTCACACAATCTGGTGCTGGTGTTCACACATACACACAAAGCTTCCCACTGATGCATTAACCCACCTACAAACACACACACACACACACACACACACACACACACACACACACACACACACACACAGACCTTCACACAATCTGGTGCTGGTGTTCATTCATACACAGACACACAGTCATCCAGCTTCCAACTAATGCATTAACCCACCTACACACACACACACACACACACACACACACACACACACACACACACACACACACACACACACGCACACACACACACACACACACACAGACCTTCACACAATCTGGTGCTGGTGTTCACACATACACACACAGCTTCCCACTGATGCATTAACCCACCTACAAACACACACACACACACACACACACACACACACACACACACACACACACACACACACACACACACACACACACACACACACACCTAACTAAATACACACCAACTATTCACTTACCTGCTTACTGACACCCTATGTAAAAAGCATATTTACATTTCAGTTTCTTCTGTCATATTTGTTTTCTGCCCTTTTCATTCCACAAGAATATGGTTGTGTACAAGATGACGATTCATATTAGCTTGAACCCATCAAGGTGTTATCTGAAAATTTAAGGGATAAATTATTAAAGGAGTGTGCGTATGTGTGTGTGTGTGTGTGTGTGTGTGTGTGTGTGTGTGTGTGTGTGTGTGTGTGTGTGTGTCCTGCGATGGGTTGGCACTCCGTCCAGGGTGTATCCTGCCTCGATGCCCGATGACGCCTGACATAGGCACAGGCTCCCCGTGACCCAAGAAGTTCGGATAAGCGGTAGAAAATGAGTGAGTGAGTGAGTAAGTGAGTATATAAAATATATGACAAATAATGTGAGCAAAAGTATAATATAAATGACAAAAATACAGTTAATATACAAAAAGAACATTTGAATACAGTGTCTGGTGTTTGTCAGAGCAAAAATTAAAATCTACTGAGTTGGCAATATGGACGATGTAATAAATATCATCACAGGGCACTTTTCTGACATATCACATGAATCGTGGTATTTCTTTTATATACTTTATTTGCAAACTAATTTCTTTTCAGTTTCAAGTGATTTATTTTTTGTGATGTATTTGGTTGCCAAGCTTTATATCATAATACATATCATGTATTGTTGAAAAATGTCTTTAAGTATCGTGAAATGATCTTTTTATCATATTGTCCAGCATTGTGAATTATTGAGAGCATTAAAATGCATTATTAAGAGCTTTAAACACCTCAAAGATGAAAATAGAATTGCAGCCATAATGTGACATAATGTATCATACAGTATAGCACACCAGGATGTAGAATGTTTTATTTACTTTCTATCAGAGAACAATGTTTAATGTTTATTACATTGGAAAGTAAAACATGTCCAACTGCAGACAGGAAATGTTCCAGAGTCTGAGATGTAAACCAGGAAATGTTGCTCATTTTCCACATGGTCCTCTCACTGGAAAAGGAGATACAGGATAAAAATAGAAACAGAGCTTCGGCTGTCTGGAGCAGTCACTGAAGCCTCACACACACACACACACACACACACACACACACACACACACACACACACACACACACACACACACACACACACACACACACACACACACACACACGCACACGCACGCACGCACGCACGCACACACACACACATGCGCGCACGCACGTACGCACACACACACGCGCACACACACACACACACACGCACGCACGCACCCACACACACGCACGCACCCACACACACGCGCACGCACGCACGCACGCACACACGCGCGCACGCACGTACGCACACACACACGCGCACACACACACACACACACACACACACACACACACGCACGCACGCACCCACACACACACACGCGCACACACACGCGCGCACACACACACGCGCACGAACACCCACACACACACATACACACGCACGCACACACGCACACACACACACACACACACACACACACACACACACACACACACACACACACACACACACACACACACACACGTTACACGCCGCTTCATCATCACATTATTTTTAGAAGCTGTATAGTGATGCCTAAGGGATCATTGAGGAGATATTGATGGAGATGAATGCTAATGAAGGAAACAATTGATTATTGAACAGAATAAATACAATAAACACACTCTCTTTTTTCTGAGAAAAGAAAGGATGAAAACAAACACAATGCAATGATACATCAGGAACTTCTCATTTACGACATTAATGACACGGCACATCATCCAGAATATAATACTTTGTCATCAGGTAGCAGATAATACAGTCTGGCATTTGTTAAGAAGTTTAGGAGCGGTGCAAGGAGATGACCACACCCCCCACCCCCCACCCCCACACATCCTACACATCCCACACACCCACACACCCACACACACACCATGTCATCAGTGTTCAGCCTCCTCTGTGGTCAGTGACTCACCATCCCTTTTCATGGCCGTCTCTTACACCTCGACCATGCCGAGATTGTTCGCTTAAAGAGAATGCATTGTTCAAAACAAACAAACAAAAAACACTTAAAAATAATTAAACGCCGATCTTCAAACAATCTGCGTCGACACGGATGACGATGCTGACACGCAGTGAAGGCTGTCGGTGATGTTTCGGTGTCAGCTGTGAAAATACAATCTAAAAATAAGATATGGTATGCCAATAACGATGATGAAACTATTCAGGTTGAGCAGTGTGTTACATCACAAGATCTCAGTGATAGAGATGGAGTAACAGTTGGAAAAACTATCAGATGCTCACACAAAAAACTGGCTGCATTTCTAATTTGCTTGGAGTATTATGACATGTAACCCTTTCATTCACACCCATAATCCTTTTGTCAATAATATCGTCTGCTAGAGGAGGACAAACAGATCATACACAATCCCTATAAAGTTATAAAGTCTACAGCCTCCCTCCCAGGATCTAAAAATATGACTATGGAATTCATTGTTTTCCACTTCAATTACGTAAAGCGCTTTTAACAATTCACATTGTCTTAAAGCAGCTTTACATAAGTATAGAAACAAAATTAAGAAAATGTAAGTTTCAATTTAAGTTACTATTTATCTTTCACATTTATCTCTAATGATCAAGCCTGAGATGACGGTGATGAGAAAAAACTCCCTGAGATGATATGAGGAAGAAACCTTGAGAGGAACCAGCCTCAGAAGTGAACCTCATCCTCATTTATAGATGACACTGGACAGGAAATAATGTCAATGTATATAATGTCCTTTTTACAACCGTTTAAACTTGTTCAACAAAGAGTTCCTGAAGAACTAATGAGTCAGTCAAAAAAAAAACTATAAATATAAATGTGTTCCTAATAAATTGTCATTTTAGTGTAAGCTGGACAGTTATATTTAATCAATGTAATTTGTGGTTCTTGTCAGCAGGGGGCACTGCAGCTCCCCTAAAGATATTTAACACTCCTCTGACTTTCCATCTCATTCCTTACACTTCCTTTACAATCTTTTCTGAGATGTAAGACAGCTCTTAAGGGTCAGTTGGGTCTCAGGTGGCTTTTAAGATATTGTTCATTTAAGTGATTCAGTGATTAGTCGGTACTCAGTCAATCGGAGAGACATCGTGGAGACATTCTAGCTGTTATGTGGATCATCTCTGGTTGGAGAGAGAGTTCATATTCATTCCTGCTTCTCCAGACTATCTGGCTCCTCCAGAGATTTTATACCAGATGTAGTCTCCTTCCAGGAGCATTTGTTCCAGATGTCCATTACTGGAACAAAACAAAAAAAAAATCACACATCTGGATATACTGCACTTCACAGCTCCTGGACATCAGTTTGAGAAGAAAGCAACAAAACAGGAAGTGAACAGAAAACAGAAAATGAGCAAATGACTAGAATTCTGAAGACAGTGACCTCTGCTGGTTGGCATCAATTTGCAATATATATATATATATATATATATATGTGTGTGTGTGTGTGTGTGTGTGTGTGTGTGTGTGTGTGTGTGTGTGATGAACTAATACCCCACCTCACACCTACTATAGTGTTCCTGGAATAGGATCCGGATCTACCGCCACCTTGATCAGGATAAAGTAGCTACTGAAGACGAATTACGGATGCACTGGCTATTCAGTAATATACTTCTTCCCTATCTTTCTCCTTTAATAAAATTGTGATATTGATTAAAGTAAGAAGCTTTGTATAATGGTATTAAAGAGTACTTTTTAAAACAATCTTGTCCTAATATAAAATCACATTACTACCCTAGTCTGTCTCTGTCTTTTACTGGGAGGCTCAGAGAAATATCTACTTACATGTGATAAACCAAAAGGGACAACGTAGTGAGGGACTCGTAACATTTATCCATGTGTACAACCAATAAACGTAGAGTAGGGTTCAGAAGTCTGAATATTTTTTTTCTAGAAAAAAAAAAACTGCTGATAGACTACTTACTACTTTAGTAGAACGTATATCACTTGCTTTAACCTGGTCCATTTCTCTCCTCGTGTTAGCTTAAATCCAGGGAGCTGAGCGTAATTTCAGACAGAGAGAATCTGTAGTACAGAAAGAAAGAAAGAAAGAAAGAAAGAAAGAAAGAAAGAAAGAAAGAAAGAAAGAAAGAAAGAAAGAAATGAGAACTTGATTAATTAGTTCTCCATTCCATCATGGTGAGTGTAAAAGGCTGTTGATGGCTTGGTTTTAAGTCAGTAATGAATGTGGTTTGTTCCTGGCATGGCTATCTGATACTTTCAAGTCGGAGTTAATTGCTGTGTGAATGCTGTGTAAAGATAATTGGTTCCTCATCAGTGACATGAGAACACCACAGAATTTTTGATGTAAAAGACATTTCACTGTTCATAGAGATTCCAAAGATATAACGTGAACAATAATGTCTGCCAACGAACATCACTGATTTATGAATACATAGGAAAAAACAAAACCCATCAGATTTGCCAAATCTGTTAGTCAGACCATGTACAATGACCGATCAAAGAATGCGTGAGGTTTTTATGAGGTATTTGCATTAAATAACATTGGAGTACAGCCATCATTTCCAGGAAACTGATGGTTTCTTGGGACAGGAATGGTAGAACCTGGATTAAATGCATAGTGATGCTCAGGTTGCAGCAGCACAGACTTGTGATAGGTCAAAGTGATGATATCCATCAACCAGTAGGTCATCACCTGCTTGGAAACAGAGTCCCTCATGTATTCCTTTGGACAGATTTAGTTTTTTAGATGATTCCCAAAAAAAAAAACAGTCCAAAAATGCACTGAGGATGTTAGATGTGGTAGCTTAGTGTTTAAGATGTTGGACTACTCATCAGATGATTGTGCAGTCTTTTCCCAGGTCCACCAAGCTGCCACTGCTGGGCCCCTGAGCAAGGCCCTTATTTCCAAGATGTAAGTTTTGTATTGTTAACCGTTATGTCTATTTAACCGTGCCGTGTTGCCGATGGCAGGGCGGAATCATCGTCAGTGTACCCTCATCCTTTGTCCTGTCTAGTTCGTCTGTGTTCCTGTTCAGTGTATTATTATTTATTAAACCCTATTTATTTGAAGCTATCCTGTATCTGGGTCTGTCTTCCTCCTCCCATTGTGACAGAATGATTCTGCCCAAACTCGAACCCAGCAGGATAGCTTCCAGCCTGGACCGGCTTATTAGAATATTTTTTTACTCCTCCTCCAGGACTGTTCTTCCAGGCTTCCTGTTTTACCCTGGACTTTCTTTTTTCAGTGACATCCCTATGCCTTTTATGCAGTGAGGGACTCCGCTCCACTTCCGGTTGCCTGAGGAGGACATCGCCTCACTTCTGTTCCGCGGAGGGTGTCACCATCCCGGTTTTGTCCTTTTTTATTTGGTGTCCTGCAGCGTTGCCCCGCACCTGTTTCAGTGGGGGATGCCGCTCCATTTTCCGTTTCCCGAGAGGACGTCATTTCACTTCTGTTCTGCGGGGCTGTGTTGCAGGCCAGTGGCCGAGGATCTTTTTCCCCCCTTCCTCCTTCCCATTCTGGTCTTCAAGATGTGGTCTGGCCGCGATGTGTTGGGGGTTGTGCTCGGCCCTTCTGCTTGGCTGTGGACGTTGCTCGGCCCTTCTGCTCAGCTGTGGACGTCGCTCGGCCCTTCTGCTCGGCTGTGGACGTCACTCGACCCTCTCTAACTGCGCCACCGTGTGCCTTGCTCCCCCCATCTGCCTCGCTGTGTTCCTTGCTTGCCCCTCCTGGATTGTCTTTAATATGGCATTGGCGCTTCAGGAGCCATGCCTCGAGGGGGGGGGGTACTGTCAGGACTTAGCCCGGACTTTTGGCCATGTGCTTCTGTTTACGTTCAGTGTCACGTGTCTGTCCTGCCCTCGTTTACTCCTCCCCATCTCTGCACACCTGTTCCCTATTGTTAATTGTCATGTGTATTTAACCATGCTGCGTTGCCGATGGCAGCACGGAATCATCGTCAGTCCTTTGTCCTGTCTAGTTCGTCTGTGTTCCTGTTCAGTATATTATTTTTTATTAAACCCAGTTTATTTGAAGCTATCCTGCGTATGGGTCTGTCTTGCTCCTCCCTTTGTGACAACGACATGAAGCAAAAGTTGATAGAAAACCATTCGAATCATTTCACATGAAGGAAAAGAAAAGAAACAAAAACTTAAGTAGGAAATTAGAGCATGAAAGAAAATTCTCCTTGGGAGGAAAGAAAATACCACAGCACAATGTAAGCAGAAGAAGGTCAGGAAGGGTGAGAGGATATGCTCTGTCTCTACGAAGTCTTTCTGGCTCTCTCTACAGTACAAGTATTTCCCTCAGGACCACCAACATCCAATAAGAAAGTAAAATATTGATTTAGTTATACAGTATTTATTATATTTTGGTAAGTTTTATGTATATTCAAAAGAAATTCATTCATTTAGTAGGAAATTCATTAAAAATCTTACTCTTTGGGGATCTAAATTATTATTAGGAATGTTATTTCTTTTTACCTTCATAAAATTCTAGTAGAAAATATGCAGGTGTGGATGCAGAATTTTCTAATATTCTCACTAGGAGTTCACTTAGAGACATATTTTACAGTCTTAGCTCATCAGTCATACTTGAGATCAGTCATGGCTGGTACCAAATTGTTCGTTCGGATTGAAAATGCCTTCTGGGCTTCTTATTATGTTCTTGAGTTGTTTGCAGATGTTGGCATTTAGGTAGGCTGTGGTGTTTGGGACAGATTCTACTTCAAATCAGCTCTACATCTGTCAAATAGGCAATGCATTATTGGCACTGGCATCACCACACAGTCAGTACAACGTCCAAGTTCATATTAGCTCTCTAGGGACACTTCTGCTTGAAAAGGGAGTCCCCTGTCTCTTCCATTGGTCAGATAAAGAGTTTTTATAGATTAAGAAGAAAATCTTATGAAATCTTATCAAAGTTCCTTAAGTTCCCCGGTGCAACTCTTGAAAAAATTCATGCAGTGGTGGCTCAAGCAAGTAAGGCTCTCAGGTTGGGCCCTTGAACAAGGCCCTTAACCCTCACTGCTCCATGTACTGACCCTGTGATCTGACACAAACCTCCAGTTGCAAGTTGGAATATGTGAAGAAAGAATTTTAAATTAAAATTTTATTTGCCACAGACACAATCATACACAGTGCGACATGGAGGGAAATGCTTTGTAAAACTGCTCTAATAATAGCCAATATTAGTGAAATGAACAATAAATAAATAAATAAATAAAATAAAATTATTGTATTTTTTTACATTTTTTTGTAATATAATGTATATGTGAAAAAATAAATGCTTCCATTATATTCCACATCTTTTTAGCAAAAAGCCTGTCAAAACAAATGTTTTCAACCCATACTTAATAACTGTGACTGTATCTGAAACCCAAACACTAATTAATGAAAGAGGTTCTCAGTGTCGGGATGGGGGATTGAATTTGCAGGAAAAAGCTCTTCCTTGCTTTAGAATTCATTAATTTAGGTCATAATAAAGAGCCTGCACTTTGAGTCTTGTTTCAGAAGCCCAGTAGTTGGTCAGACAGCAAAGGATGCTTCATTGATCTGGACAACACTAATAATGACAGACAGTTCCATGTGAACATCAGTGACTGTGTTTGTTCAGGATGATGCCACCCCTGGTGTATGAGTCATTATGTCTATAAGAATGATGACCTCACTGGTTATCCGTGATGCTCCCTTCATTGCTTGATCAAAACAGAAAGATGACTCACCTGTTTAGCAGCAGATCAGTGTATTTTCCCACCTCCACCACCTCCTGCCTTCATAAAGACTTATGATTCATCGATCTGCCTAACACACCAGCTTTTAGAAGCCATTCTAGCCATGTCCTGGTTCATGCGTCATGCTCTTTTCAAACCTACATTCAGGGCTACAAGTCAGGGCTGATTTGAGTCATATTTTACTTACACAATGTCTTTCTGAGGCTTGAGTCCTCATCTGACCTTGAATGATAAATACAATATTGTAGAAAGCTTTCTAAAAAATATTTTTAATTAAATTTCTATCAAACATTGTCAGCCAGGGTCATCCTGAGCAAATACATAAAAACAGACAGTGGTATCACTAGAAAAGACTAGATCACAGAAAACAAGAAAATAAGTAAATAAAATAAAAACCTTTCTGACCTAATGTCTCTGTAGCTTGTCTCTACTCCTAAGAGCTGAATAATTAACATGAATTTATGTCATTCAATTAGGGATGTACCGATTTAACTTTTTCTCTTTCGATCCGATTCCGATACCAGCGATACCGATACCGATATCTGTGTTCTTTTCTACCTTTAAAACTAAAGAATGTATACAGTACAACTCGCTTAGTTATTAAGATTTATTTGTTTCTGGCAAATAAATACAAAAATGCCCATTAATGCAGTAGCAAACAGTACTTTTAAAAGTTAGTGGTATAACAATCTAAACCATATGTACTGCAATTATTAAATTATTTTCTGAAGAAAAGGCAATATTTTAAAGTGAATCTTAAATTAGAACTCTTAGAACACAATGCAAAATATATTAAACAGTAAACCTTGCCGTCCAAATGAGCGACATGTTTAACGCGCTGAGGTAAATGGAAAGGGCGCCTGCTAAACTTGCCCGTCTGTCGCAGATGGTTGTGCAACATGTTTCCAATAAAATTTATTATATTTATTTTCATTAATGTAACACTAAATGTACATTAATTGTACATTAGTGGACCAGTGCAAGGCTTGCAGTTTGAGGTTGGACAGTAAGGAAATGTGCAGGTGCTAAGGTGTGTGTGTTCATTTGATTCATCTGAACAAAAGGGGTTTATGCGTTCGTGCATTAATGTCCGAGTAAACGAATAAGAGACTATGATGGATCCTGAATATTGCTGACGATGCCAGTTGCTGACGGAAATAATCTGTTTTTGTGGCATGAGGTTTTAGTCTTGATGGACCGCAGTCTTCTGAAGAAGGGGAGTGCCTTGAAAAAGTTGAGTCCAGGGTGAGAAAGCTCAGCCACAATTTTAACTGCCTGCTTCAGGGTCCTGGATCTTTATACGTTCTGAAGAGGGGACAAATTGCAACCAATCATATTTTTAGCAGAGTGGATGACATTGTGCAGTCTGTTTTTGTCCGTGATAGTGGCAGCAGCATACCAAGTGGTGATGAAGGAGGTGAATACAGACTCGATAAGTGCTCAGTTCAGTCTACTCAAATACTTCTGGACTTATTGGAATTTGAACTCCTTGGTCGTTGGTCAGCTTCTTATAGTTCATCATGGGCTCACAATGTTGGACTCAACTTTCCTCCAGCTACAGTGACGTACATAGTCGAGGTGATGGAAAGAGTTGATGGAGTCTTACTCCATGTGACCAATTGCAACATTTTCAGGTCTTGGTAACACCCAAATTTTATTTTGTCTTTTTTTTTGCGTCAATGGCACAATGCACAAATCCAGATCAGATTGATTACTGTCGATTTTGTTTTGGGCACAATCTGTCAGGGTGCGGGGGATGGACCAAAAGATGCAGAACACATTCAACAACTCCAAATGAAATAGGCTTTAATATATGCTGAAAAGATGAGACAGGACACATGGGAGGTAGGATGGATATGTAAGCTCCTAGGGAGTTTAAGACGGACAGCTAATGACTACCCTGGAGATGGAAAATGGTCAGAGGAATTGAGCAGTGAGCTTGCAGAAAGACCCCTTGATAAGAAGGTCCTTGGTGGATAGCCATGCCTTTTGGCCAACGTGATAACTTTGTACCGAGTGCCACTTGTTGTTGGCCCAAAGTGCATAGTTCTGAGAGAATCTAAGAAGCACCTAATGGGCTCTTTTCCAGGTTTTCGGTCTAAATTCTTTATCTAAGGAGTGTAGGCAAGAGAGGTTAGATTTACTGTTCTTTGACCCTGGACAAGATGTAGTTAAAAGGACCTAAGAGACCATTTGACCATTCTGAGGTATTCCAGGTTGTAGTGGTAGGTCCACACGATAAAAGGTTGATCAGCTCCCTCCAACCAGTGGTGCCACTCTTCCAGGGCAAGCTTTACAGCCAGAAGCTACCAGTCCCCACTGACATAGTTAGATCCTGCTGTGGCTGGGAGACAAGGGCTTTCACAAGGGCCTTCCTGCCCTTGGATGACCTCTATTACCTAATTAGAAGCATCCACTTCCATGAAAAACTGGTGGGCTGAATCAATTAGAGTCAATACAGAGGCAGAGGTGAAGAGTTCCTTGAGTTTACTAAAAGCCAGCTCAGCTTTAGAATTCCAGGTAAAGGTCAGAAGAGTGGAGGTGAGCCAATGAAGGAGGGTAGCCACCGTACTGAAGCCTTGTACAAACTGCCGGCAAAAGTCGGCAAACCCTAAGAACCTCTGAAGCTCTTTCATAGAAGCCTTTATTATCGCCACATATACATTACAGCACAGTGGAATTCTTTTCTTCACATACACCAACTGAAGAGGTTGGGGTCAGAGTGCAGGGGCAGCTATGATACAGCGCCCCTGGAGCAGGGAGGGTTATGGGCCTTGGCAGATTGGCTGCGCTGGGCCTTGAACCCCGATCCTCAGATCAACAACCCAGAGCCTTAAGCACTTGAGCCACCACTGCCCCAAATGTGGATTATGTAAGAGAAGACCAACATGACGTGTGTCTGAGGGGAAGAAATCGTAGGATAATAGTAACAGAGTAACAATCACAGAGCTTAAATAATATAACAGGAAAATATTCCAACAAGCAAAATAGAGTCACTTTTATAGGGCTCCACAGAATTAATGGTTATTAGACAAAAAAATTTCTGGCTGACAAAAGCAGAAACGAAAATAATCCAATAACGACTTCGGAAAAACAGGGCAGAAACAAAGAGAACAAAAAGGGAAATCCACAAACCGAACATGGCCAGCCGAAATCCAACACACAAAGGTAACCTGTCCAACCAAGAACAAAATTTAAAGGGCATGAAGGCATACACAAAAAAAAAACACATAAGGAGATCAACTGGTGAAGAGAGTACACAGTCAGAGTGCTTAAATGGGTGGCAGAGTATAAAATGGTTTCCCACCTAGAAAGTGCCATCGCCATGATGGCTGACGCCTTGGAAGTGGCCGCAGAATACTTGAGTGTGTGAGCAGACTTTCTGACACGATCTTGACCTTTCATTAACTTCCTTGAGATTAGATTTTCAAGTCAAGTGTAGTCAAGTCAAGTCAAGGAGCTTTTATTGTCATTTTAACCATATACAGTATAGCTGTTACAGTACACACTGAAATGAGAAAATGTTTCTCCAGGATCATGGTGCTACATGAAACAAAGACAGAGCTAAGGACTTAGTAAGTCACATAAAGTGCATCTGTGCAACCTGGTGTACAGTGTGAGACAAGACAAAAAGACAGAAGGACAGTGCAGGACAAAAGACAATAAACAAAAGCAGCACTGACCAGTGTAAATACTGTATGTTGAATTGATATTGTGTGTGCAGAAATACTGGAATGAACACCGTTTAATAGCAGCAGTTACATGAGGTAATGTAATGTATTGTGCAAAACAGCAATGGACTGAAATGTGAGACAGTATGTGCAAAGAGCAAAAGACAGTGTGCAAAACAGCATGTAAACAGTTTGCTGGATGTATAATGGAAGAGTGTGTATTTGGTGAAGGTCTGTGCAGTCCATACAGTTGATGTGTGTGTGTTCAGTTCAGTTCAGTTGTTAAGGAGTCTGATGGCTTGTGGAAAGAAACTGTTACACAGTCTGGTCTTGAGGGTCTGAATGCTTCGGTACCTTTTTCCAGACGGCAGGAGGGTGAAGAGTGTGTGTGAGGGGTGAGTGGGGTCATCCACAATGCTGTTGATCCCAGATGGTGCAGTTTCCAAACCAGACAGTGATGCAGCTGCTCAGAATGCTCTCAATGGTCGCTCTGTAAACCATAGTCAGGATGGGGGGAGGGAGATGTGCTTTACTCAGCCTTCATAAGAAGTAGAGATGCTGCTGGGCTTTCATGGTGATTAAGCTGGTGTTGAGTGACCAGGTGAAGTTCTCCACTAGATGGACACCAAGACATTTGGTGCTCTTGACAATCTCTACAGATGATCCATCAATGTTCAGCAGAGAGTGGTCGCTCTGTGCTCTCCTGAAGTCAACAACCATCTGTTTAGTTTTATCAACATTCAGAGACAGGTTGTTGGCTCTACACCATGCATCTAGCTGTAGCACTTCTTCTCTGTATGCTGACTTAAATTTAAATCTCAGATCATCCTGGTCTCAGACTTGTATTGGACGTGGCCATGCTGGTCTTGTGTACAGCTCTGCTATGCTGTGTCCACATTCTGATTGCAGCCTACAAGTTGATGTTAATCTCATTTATGCAATTGAGCAACAGCTTAGTGGTCCTGGAATTCAAACTCACAACCGTCTGATCAGTAGTTCTATGCCTTAACCACTCAGATACTAGTTCCAAGCAGGAACCTAGTCAGAGTTGTAGTGTATGTGGAGTTGATAGCGAGGTGGTGGCATCCCCGTGTGTCCATGCACATTTTCAGTATTGTTTAAAATCACCAATCAGTGTGGTCATGTTCACATGAAGCTCCAACCGTAGAAGAAATGTTTTAAAAGACCAAATTCACAGTACTGCTTCTAACCCTGAATAACCGGTTAAAATCAATGCATTTGCTAGCATTTAGCCTTGAGCTTGTTGTCATAATGCAAGACAATACATCGTAAAGTTCACAAGGACCATGTTCCAAATGAGCCAGTGCACAATTATGCAACACTGAATAACATCTGTAACAACCCATTAGATATTGATTCTAGCCTTTAGCGGGAGGCAAGTCTCGCTGTACTGACTGACTGCTCAACACGAAGAGTGCTCTCAAAACGAGAGATCGATGCTAAAATGATTTGTGTATATTCTTTCACTATGTCTTTACCTTACAGCACATTAGAATTCCAGTGTCCATGCAGCTGCAATCGAAAAAAAAACAGCGTTTAGTCAGTGAAACGATTTGAACAGTATCCTAAAACCAGCCATTTGAAAACAAATGGTATACATAACTGATGATCCAATTCAGTTATACAATTAATTTATAATACTCTGTGATCAAATGTTGAATGAAAGACAGAGAAGGTTTTGATTGGAAAAGTAGGACTTGAAAAGCCTGTGTGATTATAAACTCTGTGTTAAGTGAATCCTGGGTTTGTGTAGTTAGAGGTTTTACACTGCTAACACCTAATGACCCCGTGGTTAACACTGAATCCTGTCTCTTCATAATCTGACCTTGTGTCACACTGTACATTCCCAAAACCCTGCTGTAACCTTCTTCTCATTTGCATATTAATTTACTGTATCAACGATCCTGATTGAATAAATCCGGCGCGTGACCTCTTTAAAAAAACGGCTCGTCTCACGCTCTCACATCGGTGAGGAAAAAAGTTCAGGTCTGTCCTTCTGCACCCGAGCAGCTTCTGTTATCTTTCATCATCCTTATCATCTTTTTTCTGAGGCTTGAGTCCTCATCTGACCTGGACTGATAAAATCAATATTGCAGAATGCATTTTAAAAACATTTTGAATTTTATTTTTATTAATTTTTTTACAACCCCAGTCAGCCAGGTTCATATAAAGTCATATCAATATAAATACAAGTCATGCACACAGAAAGTGGTACAGTATTTATGCAAGTACACTAGATCCCATGAAACAAGATCAGATGTCTCTGTAGTTAGTAAGAGTTGAAAGCTTTATTAACAGAGTCTGGTTATAGTCTGGTTAGAGTCTGGTTCCTTTCAAGGTTTCTTCCTTTACCATCTAAAGCACAATTCGGACGGGACTAGTTCTACGTGGGGACGTGGGGGTAAAGTAATTATTACCAGAGCTTCTCTGTGATTTTAGTCCCGTCCGAATGTGCCATCTCGGTAATCATTACGGACAATGTCTGTAAAGATTACGGTGATTTTTACCTTCTGTAAAAAGGTCCGGAAAAATTACCTCAGGTAATACTAATCCCGTCCGAATCGACCCGCTGTAAATATGTACGGTAGAATTCCATCATTTCCTGTTTAAAAGTAGTTTTTGGCGCGTTTTGCAAGCATGGAGGCGCTTGAAACAGGAAGCAACGTCATACACACATGACGACAAGGAGGTTACTGTGGTGTGTAAAGCGAGTTACCCCTCACACTTCTGCTAGTTTTACTGAGATGTCTTGTCCCGTGCGAATTGGCCAATTAATATTACAGACGTCCTGAGGTAAAATTACATTACTCCACGTCCCCACGTAAAACTAGTCCCGTCCGAATAGTGCTTAAGGGAGTTTTTCCTTGCCACTGCTGACTGAGTCACCTCAGACCTGCTCATTGGGGATAAATACATACACATTGTGAACTAAATCCATCTATTATTACTCTTGAATTTTGTATTATATTAATCTTTATATCGTCGCTGGAGGGCGGAAACCTCATATGTCCAAATTTTGTCAATTTCATATTTTTTCACATATCGATGCTATTGGTCAGTCCCCACATGGTTCTGTTATTTTTGCAAGTTATTAACCAATCTAAAGTCTTGAAAATAGCTTGAGCGCAAATCTCTTAGCTCCATTGGACACTTCATGTGTCCACCTCTTCTTCACTCCGTGGGAGACCTTCGTGGCATATACTCAAGATTAAGAGTCGCAACGAATCAACACGTCTTCTGAGGTAAATGTCTTCAAAACACTGGGCTCAAAGAAAAAAAATCTTGACCCACGCTAGTTCTGGTGCTCGTCTGAGGACAGGAATTTAGTGCAAGACAATCCACTGCAACGCGGACTAAACGCTGTGCATTGCAGATAAGGTACAGCATTTTTTTAATTTCCTGAAAAATAATGGTTTTGGAGCTACGAGCATTCCGCCCGACAGCGACGATATTATTTTTTATATTAACCTTTTGTTCTATGTTTTTGTAATGTAAAGCTGCTTTGAGACAATGTCAATTGTAAAACGTGATATACAAATAAACTTGAATTGAATTGAATATGGAATCTATTCTAGGTGTACGGTGTATAACGCTGAGACAGTAGACTTCCTCCATGGTTTTGGTAGCTAGAAGGAAACCAGAGAACTCAGAGAAAACCCCACAGCCTCATGGAGAACCTCAAATCACATCTGCTAACTCAGGGACAAACCAGGAACCTTCGATCTGTGAGACAGCAACGGTACCTCCTGAGCCACACAGCAAAATCATTTGTCTTTTTTTTGAGTAAGACACTGTGCCCTGTGCCTGTGACTCACCATCTACACCAAGAAAATACAATACTGTTTTCCTCAAACTGGGCCACTGCAAATGTGATATTGATGGAACTGAGGAGACGGAGTCTGATTTCATCTTATCCACTTTCACTGAGCTGAACAGAGCTTTTATTGATCTCTGTCGGAGAGACTACAGCATCTCCATAAAAGCATTTCAGGAGCCAAGCCAAAGCATGAATATGAATATACCGAAGTAGTTCCCATGCTGCGGGCTTTCAAAGCTGTGCATTTCTCTTCCTTCCCCCTCCAAGTAAACAAACTTCTGAAGAGGAAGAGGCAGAAATGCATCATGGGAAAATGGCAGTGCCAAGGAGAAATCTTTAATAAAGATGAAGATGCAGGGGGTGGTGGGTGTCTCTCTCTCTCTCTCTCTCTCTCTCTCTCTCTCTCTCTCACTATTGTATCAGAGAAGCTTTCCATCAATATCCAGCTAATATTTCAAGTTATCTAGAAATAATTAGCAGAAGAAATCAAAACACCTTGAAGTTAATTTACCACCCATTTGAGACACATCACTGAGTTCTAAGAGAAAACAACACTGGAACTAAAACACCTTTGAGAACAATGGATGGTTTCAAAGAGAAGAAAATTATATTTAAGATCTTTACTGGAACAAACCATTCCTGAAAAGCAGGGGGATCTGCAACACCACTTATTTATGACCATTTTATCTCTTATTAAAACAAATCAACATCTTGCTCTTTTATGAGAAAGAGACGATTGCGGGAAGAGAAAATACAGTAGTAGATGATCACATGTTCTTTTCTTTGACTTTGTTCAGCACTTTGGTCAGCTCTGCTGTGATAAATATGCTATATAAATAAACTTTACTTACTTACTTTACTTACTTTTTTTTATAAGGAATTCTTATTCTTTTATAATCCTACCGGGGTACAAAATGGTATTTCCCACATTAATTATTTCTCCTGTGTGGGTTAGAGTTAGGGTTAGGTTTAGGGTTAGGGTTGGTAAGGGTTAGGGTCAGGGTTAGGGTTAGAATATGAATCCTGGCTCTTCATATTCTGACCTTGTGTCACAGTTTTTTTTCCACAGTTACAGAACATGCTAACAGTGCATTATAACCCCTTTATCCAGTGGGGTTTCACCACACTACGTGTAGGATGTCTATAGTTTCACAAAACTCACCTCAGCTCTGTGCAGGCACTGGTATAAAATTTAGAATTGTGTGTGTGTGTGTGTGTGTGTGTGTGTGTGTGTGTGTGTGTGACTCAATAGAACACTGTGTCTCTCATTAGTGCCTCTCTTGTTGTCTTTTTTCACACACTTTAAGATCTCATGTAAATTAAACATAGACAAACCGACAGAGTGACACAGCGGCGGCCCTGTTGCTGCATCAATTTTCTTACTCTGTGTGTGTGTGTGTTGTTGTGGAGGGGTGTGTGTGGGGCTAGTCTTGTATATAGACTCATCTGTTTGACAAAATTTCTCTCACGTCTTAACGAGACTCGTCACGAAACTGTACAGATATTACAGATAAACAATTTGTCATGTCATGTAGCCCTCTTTTGGGTTTCAAGCCTGGAACTTCTGGGAATTGTTTTAAAAACGACTCTAAGATGCTAAAAAAAGTAAGAAAAAAAGAGGCACATTGTCTGGGAATAAACAGAATGAATAAAGACGTGTCATGTCAGTTCAGCTCAGGGTTCAGCTTCCTGGAGTTCATCAGGGTCTCGCATCAAAACAAGCATGGCCGATTTAGACTCCACCTCCCATCAGATACAGTACAGTCACCCAGACGCTCAGGGTGACGGGACGTTTGATTGCACCCATTGTGAAGTCTCGCACCATGTGATCTGTTGGGACGTTTCCAGGAGTGTGTTACAGTCCACACTCTTCTCAAGGATTTTCCCTTTATTCTGTTTTTGGGAATTCTGATTAAATTGAAATAAAAATAAATTAATAAACTGAATGAATAATATGTAAAGAATTTATTTCAGTTGATGCTCGATTAATTGAGTAAATAAAATATAATAAATAAAGGTCAAAATAAACAGTAAAATACACAATTATTCATTTATTTATTTGTTTATTTGTTTGTTTGCATACTGCTATCACCAGTAGTATTGATACTAATAACAATTTCTAAACATCATCATCACCATCATCATTTGTGTATATATTGCACTGTTCGTTTAGAGTTGAAGTTTAAAACAATAAGCATTAAGAGCAAACATAAAAAAATAAAACCTTAAAATGCTGTTATTAATTTGCATTATTTATTTATTTATTTATTTATTTATTTGATTGTATTACCAATAATAGTAATAGTAATAATAATAACAATAATAACAATAACAACAATAATAATAACAATAAAAATAATGATTATTGTTATTATTATTGCTGTTAATGTTATTATTATTATTATTATATTTTTGTATTTTTATATATTTTTATGTTGAAAAAATACACATATTTTACAATTTGACGAAGGAACATTTTATTAAATGAGCTCAAAAAGTGCTCAAAATGATAATAAAAAATTATATATATATATTATATATAGTATATATAATCACTAGATAGATAGATAGATTTATATATTAAATTTATATAAAAAAAAAAGGTGCATGGTAAAAGATTCTAATTTCTACAATGATGAATAAATATTAATAAACATTAATAAAACACCCCACATCATTGTGTCCACAGTTTGAATGAATCCAAATTCTATGGAAAATTTCAAAACTCCCATCATGATGGAAAACACATCAGAACAAAGTCATTTGTATATAAATATTTATTGCAGAGGAGGTATTTTATGTACATGCTATCACAATATAACACCATATAAATCTACCAAATCTCCATTAAGTGTATGCTAGTAGCTTGTCATAGAGCATTTATTATAACAACCACAAATTACAGTGGGTTAGTTACAGTTTTACTCACTATGCAACTTGTTAACAGTCCATAAAAGACCAAAAGTAAAATGTATTTATTATTTTTTTATTATTATTATTTTAAAGTTCTATCAAGGGCAGTGTAACATCAGTCCTACTAATTTTATCGGATCATGCAAAAGCCACGATAGCGATAGTTAAGACATTACAGCATTAAGTGGTAGTAGTTAGTAGAGTTTCCCTGGTGAGTCTCTTTCACACACATCTATAAAGGATCAGGGGGAAAAGCGAACAGACACAAATATCGGAAAATAAATCGGCAGAAATTAAACTACTGTAAGGTCGTTTTTAGGTTCGCAGGTCACGACGAGTGGAGGAGCGCTCATGGCGTACGACACACTGGAGAGCTGATGGACGGACTCGGGAACGCTAGATAGATGCACCACAAAACAACGAACATTCCCAGGAACATTCTCTATGTGACAAAGACGGCAAGATTTCACACGTCCGTCTAGCTAAGAACATCTAAACCACACGTTGTTTTTTATAGCATGGGACGCCACACTCGAGGAGTGTGCGACACAACGAGCAGGCTTTTTTATTCTTTCATTTTTTTTTAATTTTCACTTTGTTAAAGTCTTGAGTGAACAATTTGGATTAATGCATTAAAACATCATACAACAGGTTTAAAAGTATAGCTTTTTTTTTTTTTCAAATTTTCATCAGCCATCAACGTTCTGACATAGACATGGGCTCATCTCCTACGAGAGCTAAGGCATCTCGATTGTTTCTTACTTTTATGGAGTGTCTGTAGCGAGTTCAAACTCTTTGGTACTTATACAGTTGGTACACTCTTAGAAAATAAAGGGGTTATAAGGTTCCTGAAGAGGTGAGAGTTTAGATTGTAGGGTGACTAACTTTAACTAGCTTCAACTAGCTCTTTTGTAACCTTCTTTTTTGTTAGTTTTTTGACATTTGACATCATCAAATTTTGTATCAGACCGTGTAAAACCCGAGAATTACAGAACAAGAACCAATCAGGAGTGACAATTTTCTCTCTGTCATTTAGCTCACATCATAGCCATAGCTGGAAAATAAAGCTGAGTTCGACTGTATAAACACAAGAACATGCTGTAGGAGATAAATGTCTTCAGGATACGGTACGTCTCACTGTTTCACTCACTTGAACACTAGCAGACCTGCACACTGTATTTCAGACTCTCTTCCCTGTACAGTATCTTAGTGATGAATTAACACCTACTGTCTTTACTGATATTCATCTCTCTCTCTCTCTCTCTCTCTCTCTCTCTCTCTCTCTCTCTCATTTTCTACCGCTTTATCCGAACTTCTCGGGTCACGGGGAGCCTGTGCCTATCTCATACTGATATTCAGTCGGACACAAAGGAAAGACTTTCATCAACACTATACATGTTCATTTAATTTTTACCTGTTTGTTATTTTCGATTCAATCCTCTGATTATGATTTGTTTTATTTCTATTATGTTTAATAAACCATTTCATAATTACAGAAGCCTTTATTTTGTCCCATTTACATTACAGCACAGAGAAATATTTTCTTTGCCTGTCCCAACTTTAGAGGTTGGGGTCAGAGCACAAGATCAGCCATGATAGAGCACTCCTGGAGCAGAGAGCATTAAGGGCCTTGCTAAAGGGCACAACAGTGGTAGCTTGGCAGTGCTGGGGCTGGAACCCTGAGCCACCACACAACAACTCAGAGCCTTAAATAATTGAGCCACAACAATCCACTTCATTCAGAATTCCTGACAAAAATTACAGCATAATAACAAATGTGTTTATATTAGAATCCAATCAGCTTGCTTAAATATACATTTCATCAGTTTATTAATAAATTTGTCCGTTTGAAATCGGAAGGTTAAACCTTAATAACGTTCTACAAGCGTGATGAAGTTCAGCATCATGTTCATCGCTGCAGTGCATCAACTACTGCATTGATGGCAGAGTGTAAAGTGACGTCATTCGGAAATTTGTAACGATTAACATTAAACGGTTGGAAGGATGAGGTACAATACAGTGGTTGATTCTAACGTTCATAGATGAACAATAAAAAAAACCCTCAACTTTCTAAGGGTGTACAAACTTATTAGTAAATCAAGATACAACAATAAACCTGATTCCTGACTCAGATCTGACCGAATCGTTTATATAAAGCACTCTGAGCGTCTCTAATTCTGGGCGTCCAGCTTTCAAATGGTTTGTGCCAGATATATAAAGTCCACCGATCTGGTAGCATCAAAAATTGGACATCGTTCACTCTTCACGTTATAGGACACGGAAGCGATGGAGACACTGCTACGATTACAGCCGTGTCTTGAACATTATCAGAAACACTGTGTTAAAAATGCTTTAAAGCATTAAACAAATTAAATATTTTAAAGGAGAAAAGCCAGGGCTGTCAGTCATCTTCGGATTTATCAGCACCCATCAGGAAATAGATTGTTTTAAAGATTTAAACTCTCTCTCTTTATATATATTTATTCAAAATAACGCAGATTTTCTGCAGATTTGGGGTGAGATGTGCCATCGGACATGATCGCATTGTTCATCCAAAGCTCAAGTATATAAAACATGAGTACATCTTACAAAGAATGTCATTACATATGTGTCTTGACTGGTAGACAAATTTAAAAGAAGAATCCTGTGCTTGTGATTTTACCAATTCAAGTAGTTTTACCCAAAAAACAAGCAAAACCTCAAGCATTTTTGTCTGCAACGATGACAAAACCGATGTAGAGTCCTGGAGGGACTGATTATAGTGGCAATAAGGGCAGTGAGTGCACCACCTTTGTCAGGAGGTGCTGGACCATTTATGCTTTGGGGCTGCTGGTGGTCCAGAGTGATGAGTGATGGGCATGACATCATGAATTCCACTAAGTGGAGCATATGCTTTGGGGCATATGCTATCCAGCATCCTGATGAGAAAGCTATAAACAGTTTTTAAAGCTCACTTTTGTCGTAGTTTCGTTCGCAGATTAGCAATGCAAGCTAGCTGTGCTGTACTAGCTACTGTATGTATGTATGTATATATGTATGTATGCATGTATGTATGTATGTATGTGTGGATATATATTCACAAGAAACCCCAATAATCTCTGAATGAGAGGTTGTTTGACAGCATGAAATGAAACCACGGTTATCACAACGCTTTCCTTACGTCATTGTGCACGGAACAGGAAACAGGAAGGTATTACAGGTAGGCACCAGTTCAACTGTTGTACATGTGCTTAAAATATAAAAGTTTGTTTTCTGTCACTTGTTAATGTGAATCAAGTTGTACGGCTTTAATTTATACTGTATGTTTATGATTTAAAGATCACTCCATAACATATACGTACGTTATTCATTTTCCTGAAGGGTGCCAATAAAATTCCACTTAAAGCGACTGCATTTCACCGACATGAGATGGGTCTCTTATTCGACTCTTAGGATACAAGTGCGTAAACACGGGACAAGATAGAAGCTGTGCTTTCCCTTAATATGACGTAGGACGGATACAAGACTCTTCAGATAGGCACGTTCATACCAGCAACTTTGGAAGCATTGAAAGGGTGTTCAGGGTAGATGAATATTAAAATGATAATGGATGACGTGTGTCAAAAGATAACGTCATGTCCGGCACGAGGATGACACGATAAATAAACACAAACGATTTGATTAACATGAATGCAGACTGTATGTATGTACACACCTCTTTTTGTCCGAGAATATACTAGTTACTAAAGTGCTACAGGCTAATTTTCCCACAAGCAACCACATGGATTGGGTTCACAACAGAAATGTAAAGAGATTTGCATTTGATATGCGTTGGAGTACTCTTGTGTATTACTCACATGATACCTTTGTACGTCACTTCCGTCTTTGGCAATTTCCTTAAACATCGTTTCCAACCCAACTTCGACATAAAACACCAAAGATCATGCTTATCCTAAGACAATTCATGCATGCTCCTTCTGAGTATTGTTAAAATACATAGATTTTTTCCAGGCGCTCTGGAAGTTTGCCGGAACGTGTAATTAATTTTACAATCCCATATGATTGACATAGTCAGACAGACCATGCTACAGATGCAGCTATTATGGAATTAAGAAAATTCAGATTAATAAATAAGGATATATGTGATGAGGAAAGGCAGGTTGATCTACATTGCACATAAAGAGTTGCATAATTCTCATACTACTGTTAGTGATTAAAGAGTACTTTGTAAGAATCTGGAATGCTTGATGATTTTGTTGCATTTATTTTTTAGTTTTAGTTTCTTCACTTTTTTTTTCAAAAAGCACTAAGGAAAAAAAAATTGTAAAGAAAGGCAGCTTGTGTGACTTAATTTTATTCCCAGAAGTCACCGTAATTAATGATATCTATAGTTCATATTCCAGGGTTTTGTAAGATGACACAATGCAAGTACGATGAGAACTACGTTTTTAGTCGTCCGTATTGATCGAATGTCATGCTTTTTTCGTTGACGTTTGGTCATCAAAGTCCCATGGACATACTTCTGCCATTTTGGCACCACCTGGATCTCCTTTCGAACTGGGACTTTTCTGTTTCGCTATAGAAGAATCAGTGTTTCTGGTAACTTCTTTAGTCGTTGTTGGATCTTCAAAATCCCATGGACTTATAGCAGCTTGCTTGGTTTTCCCTATTGCCGAGTTTGGACTTTTCTGTTTTTCCATGTCACCCATGTTGTGACTACTGTCCATATCCCAAGGACAAATCTCAGACAATTTGGCTTGGCTGAGAGGTCTCTCTGTTGGATTAACTGAAGGAGGCTTGTCTTTTGACTTTGTTCTGGCTTTCTCATCATCCAAAACCTTCATCTTCTCTTTTTCTTTCTGGAATGTTCTCACAGGGGCTGCCCCCTTCTTTGTAGCTGTGGTCTCTTTCATTTTAGAAACCTGAGAAGGACTGGGAATCTTTTCAGTGGTAGGGCTTGTTGATTCATAATCCCATGGACAGATGTCTGCCTTGGAAGATGCCTGCAGAGAGCTTCCTGAAGATTTGAAAGCCTCAGGGAGAATGTCTTTCACTTTCCTCTCAGTTAGGATAGTGCCCTTGCCTTTCATGTCCATCGCAGCTGTGCTTGATTTGGTTTTGGTCTCTGCGGTTGAGGTTTTGGTTCTGCCATGATCAATCGAGCAGGTTGAGTCTATAGATTTTTTTGGCAATTCGTCAAACTCCCAAGGTACTATGTCTGCTTTTTGAGATTTGGTTCTGTCTGTAGATGGTTGTATTTGAGACTGAGCATGTTGGCTGGAGAAATTTGGTTTTGACCAGTCTATTTGACCTTGGTTTTCTTTACTACCATCCTCCCAAGAACAGACATCTGCTCTGTCGATAGGCTTCTGATTGGGTCGTCGGGTCGAAGAAGGTGACTGGTCCGTGCCTTTCTGCTTCTGCTGTTTGGTTGCCTTGGTGCTGTTGGAGTGAATTGTGGTCGACTCTTCTGCTGCAATAGACACATGCTTTTGTACCTTGTTCTCTGAAGGAGTGGGTAAATCCTCTAATTCCCAAGGACACACCTCAGAAATATTGTAAATATCTTTCCCTTTCGCTGTCTCAGAGCAGATGGCCGGTTGGCTTTCACTAACTTGATGTTTCATTATTCCAGCTTTTCCAGCTGTCTGCTTATACTCTACTGACTGGCTTATGATCATCTTCATATAGCCCTCTTCATTTTCAACAGGGCTTTTAGTTTCTTTGTTCTTATGTTGAACATTTTTGTTGGGGTCCTCTATAGACTGGGTCTTTCCTGATAGACCCAGGGTCCTCTCTTTGGCGCTGGCAATGACACTGAGTGATTTCTGCAGCATAGATGTCCTCGGGTGAAGAGGTTTCTTGTCAGCTGTCAGATTGTGAGCGCTGGCTGATTTACACACCAAAGGAACCGATTCGGTTGACTCGCTGGCAACGTCAATCTTCTCCGATGACTTTTTCTTTACCAGCTTCTTACCCATCAATGTTTCTAGAAGAGATCCTTCTGTGGTGGATACTTCCATCTTATCAGTTGCTGAGCTGCTTGAGTCCTCACTTTGGTCTCGAACATGATCGTAACTGCTGTGTGACTTCTTCAGGGAGAAGGCCATGTTCTTCAAGGACTCCTCCTTTGCAGTTTTCGTTGAATGTGATGGCTCAAAAGGATTCTTCCTAAGGACACAGATGCTGTTACAGTTACTACCATGTTCCCCCAGCTCCTTGTCCTCGCGGCTATGCTGGCGGCCCATCGTTTCTGGAATCTCGGTGATGCGCCTCATGAGTGAGCGTCCCAGGCCTTTTTTGGAGCTGCGTTTCTTTTGCAGGTGGGGGTTGTTAGCCAACATCTTCTTCCGTTTGTAGATTTCCAACTGGGAATAAAGCTTTTTCAACTCCTCCTATAAAAAAACAATATGGAAAGAAAGCACATAAATACTTTAAGCAGTGAAGTGTGTTTGACATGAGGTCAAAATTTGATCCAACACAGATAAGCAGACATTCTATTGCACACAAATCATGCAGTATGAGTTCTTGTATGCAACTACAGACAGTGCCACACAGATGTTTAAATGTTATAACATGCTTTTTGACAGTGACTAAGAACAGGACAGTCTGGGACAGTATCGGATATGGACATTTTGTGTGTTCTATTGTTAGGTCTGAAACAGTCTCAAGAACAATTTTTTTTTATTTGGATTCATTTAGTTGAAACCCATTACAGTCTATTCACCAAAGCAGAAACCCCTTTTATACCCTTAGCAAATGACCCTTGCCTTAAGACAATGTGGTAAGAGACTTCTTCAGCTCTAACAAAGAAACAAAAACCTCTGCTCACATTGGTATATTTTTCCCAAAGACTGTCGCAAGACCTTACGCCACAGCCATTAATAGAACTGAGCTGGCCCATTTCGTCTGGTGTCTGCAATAAAAAACTGCCATTGCTCAGTCATTTTATCAATGATAACACAAGGAGATTATGAAAATGTGTATTTACAGGTATATGGGAAAGCAGATAGACAGCACAGATGCTAGCAAAGTGGATACTAACCCGTATGTCTTCTGGGTCTAGACTGTGTTCACTCCATGCAGATGTGATGCTGCTGTTCAGGTAGGACCCTGACCGTCCCATGTCCAACTCGTCCTCGTAGGCCTCGGTCGCAATGTCGTCCCTCAGGTGTGTCCCCGCAAACAGAAACTGTAGGATGAATATCCATAAATTTGTAACTTATAAGGTTTTTCACCCTTTATTAAAGATTAAAGCTAGAACAAGGCTACAAAAGGACAAATTCTCAATGTCCAATTTCCAATTTCTGTCACTTAGAGATACACCTTCTGGGAACTTATTACAGGTTGTAGTGGGGAACTGAAAAAACCTCAGACAACACGTGTCATAAAATTGGTCAGCGGAATTGTTTGAACATGTTTCCCACGTTTTGGGAAAGGCTCATCTCAATTCATATTGTCACTGTATGAATGTACACAATGAATTTAGGCTTTAATTAAAGGGTTAATGGCAATATCGATGAAATAAAACTCATAACTCTTGTCACCATTGGCAAGATTGCTGACCACACTGATGCCCTCATTGATTAAAGATTGTTAGAGGGTTACCTTTGGGAGGAGTAAGAGCCCCAGGGTAACTGTCACTGTCAAGTGAGTGTGAGCGAAGAACAGCATAAGCATCCAATCAGGGTGCAGCTCGGACGCAAAAGTAAATCTGCAAATGGACAGAAGGAAAATTATGTTCGCACCCTGTGCTAATTATCGATGGTATGGCCAGAGGTATGGGCACTCCTGACTATTACACTCTATGTCTTGTTGGACATCTCATTCCAGATTTATTCCCCTATATTTGCTGTTACAGTAACCTCTGCTGTTTTCTCCTGGGAAGCACTAGATTTTAGAGCATGGCTGTGGGAATGTATGCTCTTTCACACGTTCTACAAGAGCATTAATGAGATCAGACGCTGATGTTGAGATGTTCAGAAGACACCAGTTCCGAGGTCGGGGCTCTTTGCTGGACACTCGAGTTCTTCCATGTCTTCCCGGGGCTCACATAGTTTGAAGGGAATTGTAAAGCTACAGCATACAAAGACAAGAATTGTGTCAACAGTTTGGAGAATGAACACATACAGGTGTGATGGAAAGGTTCACATACTTTTGGGCCATATAGTGTAACTGATCTGTAGTTCTGCATTACACACTGCTACTGTGTACCAGTGCTTGTCAATGGAGTGGTATCCTCAAAGATTTGTCTTTTGTACCTTGAAAGGTTTTATCAGGGAGGGTAAATGTAGTGTACCTGTAAAAATTCATTCAATGCATATAATTAGACCTTAACAGCCACTGTTGGACCTTATTTAAGGAATATAACACCTGGGGCGAGGGGCACGGTGGCTTAGTGGTTAGCACGTTTGCCTCACACCTCCAGGGTTCGATTCCCGCCTCCGCCTTATGTGTGTGGAGTTTGCATGTTCTCCCCGTGCCTCGGGGGTTTCCTCCGTGTACTCCGGGTTCCTCCCCCGGTCCAAAGACATGCAGGGTAGGTTGATTGGCATCTCTGGAAAAATTGTCCGTAGTGTGTGAGTGAATGAGTGTGTGTGTGTGCCCTGTGATGGGTTGGCACTCCGTCCAGGGTGTATCCTGCCTCGATGCCTGATGACGCCCGAGATAGGCACAGGCTCCCCGTGACCCAAGAAGTTCAGATAAGCGGTAGAAAATGAATGAATGAATATCTCATACTGAACACCCTCACTGTAACTACTGAGTTGATTATTTTCCTGTAACAGCACATAAAATAAACATGTGATATAATATAAACCTGTGATTTGAAGCTGCATTATTGTCAGAGGTACTGTTATAAAGAAACCTTCTGACCAATCAGTGAAGAATTCAACAAAACATTGCCTTTAAATATCTCTCATTCATATGCCGTGTAATAGTGCAGTCTCTTTTTGAGAGTGCAGGTTTAGCAGTTTAGAGAGTTTTTATTTTGTTCTTGTTGTTTTTTCAAACAGAATATAAGCCCCATTCTCATTCACATGCTTTGATGGCATTTATTTGGTGGTATTTTATCTGCATTAAGTCTGCTCTCTTGCAATTAGACTTTGGGTCTTTAACTATAGCCCTCAATCAAAGAAGCAATTGAGTCAGAGCTTTTTTGAGAGTGGTACACCACAATAAAGTCTTACTACTTTACGCCGGTGACAAATTAAAAGAAAAAAAATGGTAACGCAGCCAAGTCGAACAAGCATATGATAACTAAATTCATCCCGAAAAATCTCAGGGGAAGCTGAGATCTATTGAATTAGTACAGTACACTATGGGATAGGGATGTAACGATACCACTTTTTCTCTTCCGATCCGATTCCGATACCAGAGTTTGCCCGTATCGACCGATACCGATACCGATCCGATATCTGTGTTCTTTTCTACCTTTAAAACTAAAGAATGTATACAACTCATTTAGGTATCAAGATTCATTTGTTTCTGGCAAAGAAATACAAAAATGGCCATAACTGGATGAAAAATAAAAACACAAGGAACCTTAAAAAAAGTATTAATGCAGTAGCAAACAGTATAAACAGTACGTTTAACAGTTAGTGGTATAACAATCTAAACCATATATACTGCAATTATTAAATTTAATTATTTTCTGAAGAAAAGGCAATATTTTAAAGTGAATCTTATATTAGAACTCTTGAAACACAATGCAAAATGTATTAAACAGTAAACCTTGCACCCAAATGAGCGACATGTTTAACGCGCTGAGGTAAACGGAAAGGGCGCCTGTTAAACTTGCCCGTCTGTCGCAGGCGGTTGTGCAACATATTTCCTATAGAATTTATTATATTTATTTTCATTAATGTAATTTAATATATAAGTGTATTTTTCTTATAAGTTCAACCAATAGTCTATGATGTTTGCTGTTCATTAATCAACCACCACGGGCATGGGCATCGGAAGTAAATAAAAAGTGGGTGCGTCCTGTCCCACACATATATAATGGATCCGACACCCATGGATTTCAGGAAGCAGCAGCATGGTCAATGCTGTAGGTAAAATGCGGAATGGAGTTTAATTTATTAGGGCATTCCTCAAGTAGAAGGGATTCGACTGGCGGCGCTCTGAAAAGTAATAAAAAAAGACATTATGTGCTGAATAGAGACGGTAAAAGTGTGTGGGTCCAATATTATTGGTCTTAAAAAGTGTGTGGGTCCTGTCCCACCCACATATAATGGTTCCGACGCCCATGACCACGGGTATCAGATTTGGATCGGTCACGCACCACCGATACCCGGTCCACTCAAAATGCTTGGATTGGCGCCGATACCGATCCCAAAATATCAGACTGGTACATCCCTACTATGGGAACATTTAAACTACTGATCTTAGAATCATAGGACCATTGAAATTACTGAACGTACATTTAAATCATTTAGCAGATGCCCTTATCGAGAGCGACTTACATTTTATCTCATTTTTATACAACTGAGCAATTGATGGTTAAGGGCCTTGCTCAGGGACCCAGCAGTGGCAGCTTGGTGGACGTAGGAATCGAACTCACAACCTTCCAGAGAGCAACGATATGAAAAAAACTAGGGAATGATCTATGGTACACCCAGGTGGGGAACAAGAAATTGAGACCATACTGTCTGCGAAAAATCGTTTATGTTTTTCTTTAACGCAGCTTCAGCCTAGTCGAGTAAAAAAAATTGTTTATTCTTCTGGAAATTCCACTTGACACCGTAATTTAATAGAAGAAGCATCCATAAGAAGCACCCTTGATAATCCTTTTTTAGGGCAGGACAAACTTAAGCTGTCTGTGTAAAAGTGAGCCATAATGCTTCAGGTGTGATAGAGAGGCCTCCGGTCGCATGCCGTGCCGAGCCGTGCCATGCCGAGGGTCCGACAGGCGGATTAATAGCGCCACTCTGCTTTATGGATAAATAAGTGTTGTAGGCTCTAAACCTCTCGAGCACTGCAGACAGTTAGCGAAACACAAACAGGATATAGCGTGTTTATATTAAGCTCCTGTAAATTTATGTGCTGTCACCTGAGTGTGCTATATTTTATTCCTACAGCACCAGAACCATGTTTGTTGCCCCAACACCTGGGATTTGGATCAAAAGAAACCAGAGCTGTTTTTTTTTTTTCTCACTCTGTGCTTATCAAGATAATGATTACGGCTGACAACGTTGTTCCTCATTAGGATGTTGCCTTATATAATAACGATGTGGTAAGGGAATATGTAATAAATAGAACATGACAAGATGGAGCGATGCAGTTTTGGTTAGTTAGATCGTGTTCTGAGGTGATTTCCTGTTATAACAGAAAATTGGCAATGACATAAGTTTTATAAGAATGACACAGCATATTTTATAAATATTCATTTATATTCAATTATTTTTAATGTTAAAAATACAAATGAGTTGCTGTTGTGTACAGCTTTTAAAGATAAGAATATTTTTATTTTAAAATTTCATTTAGTTTTGTGTTATCTTGAGCAACTGGAGCAAGAATTTCAAATAAAGTTTATCTTATCTTATATTATCGCCTCTTTTATAGAAAAGTAATCAACTTAATGGATTAGATTCTAGATCATAGTGAAACATGTGGATTAGACTCTATTTTAGACTGAACCATGTGGATTAGATTGTAGAATAGATTTATATATGTGGATATGTTGTAGATTAGATGGATACATGTGAATTGAACAGAAACGTGGATTAGATAGTAGATTAGACTGAACCATTTGGATTAGATAGTAGATTAGACTGAACCACTTGGATTAGATTGAAGGTTAGACTGAAACACTTGGATTGGATTGAAGATTAGACTGAACCAATTGGATTAGATTGTAGATTAGACTGAAAAAATTGGATTAGATTAAAGATTAGACTGAATCATGTGGATTACATAGTAGATTAGACTGAACCAATTGGATTAGATTGTAGATTAGACTGAAAAAATTGGATTAGATTAAAGATTAGACTGAATCATGTGGATTACATAGTAGATTAGACTGATACATGTGGAATAAACTAAACCATGTATATTAGACTGCAAATAACACTGAAACGTGGATTAGATTGTAAATTAGACTGAACCATTTGGATTAGATTAAAGATTAGACTGAATCATGTGGATTACATAGTAGATTAGACTGATACATGTGGATTAGATTAAAGATTAGACTGAATCATGTGGATTAGATAGTAGATTAGACTGATACATGTGGATTAAATTAAAACATTTAGATTAGACTGTAAATAACACTGAAACACGTGGATTAGATTGTAGATTAGACTGAACCATTTGGATTAGGTTGAAGATTAGACTGAATCATGTGGATTACATAGTAGATTAGACTGAACCATTTGGATTAGATTATAGATTAGACTGAAAAAATTGGATTAGATTAAAGATTAGACTGAATCATGTGGATTACATAGTAGATTAGACTGATACATGTGGATTAAACTAAAACATGTAGATTAAACTGTAAATAACACTGAAACATGTGGATTAGATTGTAGATTAGACTGAATCGTGTGGATTAGATAGTAGATTAGACTGATACATGTGGATTAAATTAAAATATTCTGATTAGAATGTAAATAACACTGAAACATGTGGATTAGATTGTAGATTAGACTGAACCATTTGGATTAGATTGAAGATTAGACTGAACCATTTGGGTTAGATAGAAGATTAGACTGAATCATGTGGATTACATAGTAGATTAGACTGAACCATTTGGGTTAGATAGAAGATTAGACTGAATCATGTGGATTACATAGTAGATTAGACTGAACCATTTGGATTAGATTGTAGATTAGATTGAAACATGAGAATTCAGCCATGCTGGCTTGTTACAGAGGAGTTGGATCTCTTTCTAATTTTAGCAACGAAGGCTAAAATACCTTTTTAATACCCAGAATGCCTTAAAGCAGAACTGCTCTGGTTCATTAATTACACTTAATGATCAAGGGACATACACACATGCTGCTAACTCTATGCCTTAGGCTTTTGTTTTTAAATTATGCTTTTATTATTCTAATACTATGGATATAGCCGAGAAAGCACAAGAGGTCTCAGAGTAAAGCTTTCAAATGTGCTTCTTCTTGGTCTTTGGTAAATATTCACGCTACATTCCTGACACAGAGAGCTCTGATTTCCCTGCAGGTTACACAACCCTCATGGGAGATACCGCGACTGAAGCGCCTTTATGGGCCCCGGCGATATTACCTTTACAAACATGTCTGAAAGAAAAAGTAAAAGCCACTTAAACTTAGTTCAACTTATTCCACCATAACTACACTGTATCTCAGAACTATGAGTTATCTTTTTTTTTTATTTTAAAGGCAGGGTCTCCAAAGTTTGAAAGCCAATGTTGACATATAAAATCACCAAAACAAACACGCCCGTAATCCAAATGGGTCCCACCCCTGTATCGATAGCTCCGCCCACACATACATACGTAACCCAGGCGACTAACGGAAAGAAACGTGTCTTTATCATAGCTGAAGGGAAGAACAATACGATTGTAGATAAACAAACAAGCAAAAATGCCACACAAGCATCATCATGTAAAGGACAAAGGCATATATTAGTTCTGTGTAACAAAGCAAAACCAACGTTACTCACCTATCGAGAAGGAAAAAAGCGCCTCGGCGTCTTAAGTAAAGTCGGCCACATATTCACAGGTTGGAGTTTCCCGAGTCAATAACTCCTGAGCCTTCAGTTCTCTCCAGCGCTGGAAAGCTGATCCTATATTAACTACGTCCTTCTTGCCTTATCGTAAGCCTTTCTTCTCTTTCTTTCTTTGTTTTTATCCTCCATGTCGATGTTAAAACCGCTTTCTGCTAACGTCACACATGCACACTGAACACTATCTCCGCCCATATTGACAAGACCCGCCCCTTTCTGCTCATTGGCTACACGTTTGTTTTGATGTTTGTTTAGTTGTCGGCCCGACTCATTTTCTGAAGCATTTCTCAAACATCAGAGACCCCACCTTTAATGTGTACTAATGTCATGTTTGCAACATGCTGTTCCATGACTCATCTTTTATATATTATGAAACATGCCGCCTGAACAAATTCCCTAAGAAATAAAAATATTTGTTAAACTCATCAAGAAGTTTGTGTAAAGAAGAAAATTCTCATTCTTTTTCTCTTTATTTTCAGGCATACTCTAATATTGTCCAAGGAGGTCACTTTGTTTTAACAAATTTTCAAGTCAAAATGCTATTAGAAGGTACGAGAAAGAAACTTTGAAAGGAACCAGACTCACAAAGGAACCTCCTTCTCATTTGGGTGACACCAGACAGTGGGATTATAAATGATTATAAACACCAAAGAGTGGGATTATAAATTTATAAATAGCTTGCTAGCAACCAGCTCAAACAGGATAGCAAACCAGGCAGTGCAGGTTTAGACACACCATCATTATATATGGCATTGTATGCTAGAAGGCATTGATATATAAACATATAAAAACTGAATACTTGGTAAAGCTTAAATTAATTTGTGGCGAAACCGATTTAGCAGTTTAGCATGTCGCGCTTCCTGTTCTCTCTCACGCGGCAGACTTCCAGCTTCGCCTGTACGTTTGTCAGCTGTGCATTTATAGTGTAATGTGTCATGTGGTAAAGTCAATTAAGTCCATGTAGAAACATGGACAGAATTGAAGGGTTAGAGTGACAGGAGGAGACGGAGGAGAGTCACAATGAGAGCAGAGATGAGTGATGAATGATGACAGGATAGAGGGAGTTCCTGGGAAAAGTCCTTCTGTGTCAAGCAGACATGTTTAAAGGCACTATTATTAGCATATGAATTCATTTAAAGACCTTCTGACCAAACAGATTAGAAGATTTTAAATGACGCTGAGGTATAAAATGAAATATATGTATACTGTAGTATAAACATCAACACTATGTACTTCTCATAGCTTACACAAGCCACAGATGAATGAAACCCAGTAGAGACACTCAGGTTCTAATTATGGTAACTTGCTAATAAAAAATGCACACACTCCGGGTGTATGAAACTATAGAAGCGCTATCAAAGCATGGATCATCCTGACGTGCCTAATTACACAGCAGTCACTCGGAGGCAGAGAGCTCCAATTAACGTGCCACCAACTGGGAGTGTTTTGGTTGATGTCAGCTGTAACCTGTAATATCTCCATCTGGGTGTGACTGATAGCACACTCACTAAACTTCCACACTATAAGACAAACTTTCCTTTTTGCAGTTAGAGGCCCTATGATCTGTACACAGGTATCTGGCTGCATTTTTGGTACAGAATGTCATTATTTATAAAATACTTTTTTTTTTTGTATCACTACCAGAGTTCAGGAGACTTAATGTTGATTTGCATTCATGATTCTTTTAGGTATTGACTTTGTCAAAATTGTTTCTACTAAAATTCTGAAATAGCATTCAACAAACAAAGAGGACAGGGCTTGCTTGTCTTATCCTAAGCTATCTTATCCTATCTTGTTGAATTCATTCATTCATTCATTTTCTACCGCTTATCTGAACTTCTCGGGTCACGGGGAGCCTCTCAGGCGTCATCGGGCATCGAGGCAGGATACACCCTGGACGGAGTGCCAACCCATCACAGGGCACACACACACACACACTCTCATTCACTCACACACTACGGACAATTTTCCAGAGATGCCAATCAACCTACCATGCATGTCTTTGGACCGGGGGAGGAAACCGGAGTACCCGGAGGAAACCCCCGAGGCACGGGGAGATGCAAACATGCAAACTCCACACACACAAGGCGGAGGCAGGAATCGAACCCCCAACCCTGGAGGTGTGAGGCATATGTGCCAACCACTAAGCCACCGTGCCCCCCCCCCCCATTTGCTGGTTTCAATTCACTACAATTAAAATGAAAATAAATTCAAATTAAATGACTATTTCTCTATATCTCTAACATCTCTCAATAATGATCAAGCCTGAGGTGATGGTAATGAGGAAAAACTCCCTGAGATGACATGAGGAAGAAACCTTGAGAGGAACCAGACTCAGAAGTGAACCTCATCCTTATTTGGGTGACACTGGATGTCAATGTAAATAATGTCCTTTCTACGACAGTGTGTAATCCAGTGGACTTGTGCAACCAAGAGCTCCTGATCAACTAACAGGTCAGTGACATGTCCGAGTTACAGACAACACTTCAAGTTGACATCTTCAAATGTTTACTGATGAAGACCTGAGCACAAGCTGACCGACGCAATGGCAGTTCAAAGATCCATTGGCCACAGGCTGTCCATGCAGATCGATCCCATAATCATATCTTATCCTATATTTTCCTATCTTATCTTATCTTGATAACATCCATTCCCTCCCTTTTTCTTGAGAGTAATAAGAAAAATCTGAAGCCTTTCTCAAGATGAAGTCGCTTCATTGCTTTTGTTCCAAAGCACCAACTATGGAGACTCCATTTATTAATGTTAAATAAATCCCCATTTTTGTTCCACTGTTTTTCTGAGCTTAGAGGCAACCAGAGATGCTTTGCTGCTCACTACGGTTGTACAGAATGACTATACTTCCTGTAATCGATCTGGATGTTCTAATCTGACTTTTTCTCTAGAGACTCGAGATCGAAAACGTCTGAAATACTCAAAATGGCACGATTTGTCTTGACGAAATCCGCATGACTATATGCACTGAGCTGATAATTCTTTGATTGGGTGTTATAACTTGGCGAATATACATTATTACATTATTCATTTATGTATGTATGCTTGCTTATTAATTAATAGATGTCTTAAAGATTTTACCTGATCACATGGAATATAGCTGAGATGATGAGCTCGTTGTGCACTGCGAAGGTCATATAGCGTGGCTCGTGGAAGGCTGAAGGCACTGTCCTCACAGCGTAACACAGATACACACTCCACAGGAGGAACAGGAACTCGGCTATAGGTGTGGGTGAGTGTGTACAAGGGAAAAAGAAAGAGAGAGAGAGACAGAGAGAAAGAGTGAGAGATTCAATACACAAAGCAAAGCCTGACTAAATTGCCTGGATACCCAGGACGCTGCTTGTCAGGCGATTGTGGATGAAGCCGGTGGAGGGATTTATAGATCTGCTATGCTGTGCAGCAGACACGTGTCCAGTCCACCCGATTGTATCTTTAATTCAATATTAAATTCGTCTAAAAAATGTTCTACTGCTTTTTCCCCTCTTCGAGCTGGGTTATGAACGTTCTAATGTTAGTACGGGAGACTTTATAGTACGGGAGACTTTCTTTGTGTTCTACATTTCCGAGCAGTAGAGTGTAAGGAGTACACACTGTGCTGGCAATCACAGTGAGTGACACAGTCTTACCTACTGCCATCATGTAATCCCAGCGGTCCAGCAGGCACATACTGAACTGTAGACCCTCTGGGGTGAAGCCCACGGTGATCAGTGCCAAGTGCCAGTCTGGGTTCTGGCACACAGCCAAAGTCCATGCCACCAGGAACCAGAGAACAATCAGGAGAATGATGCACAAGAGGCACAGGACCTTCCAGCTGGTCATGTACGGGATCCGCTGAGCCGTGCGAGACAGGAACACCTTCAGAACCCTGGAGGAAATCCGAGAAGGAGCACAAGAGCGTGTCTGATTAGGGAGAATTCAGTTTCTCATCTAATGTCTATAGGAATTTATATGTTCCTCTGACCATACTATCATTTTTTTTACGTACTACAAATTTCATAGCCTGAAATGACCCCAAGTCATCATGTACAGTACAGTATGGAGAACCTCTAGTACATACACATTTGGTCTCTTTACTGGGCCAAGATCTAAACTCAAGTAAAATAATATGAACAATGTGTAAACGAGACTTTATTGATTAATTCTAACAATATAACAGCAGCTCTGACAGTAGAGCAGCTAAAAGAAATTACAGACATGCAGAGAGTTTCTCAAACCATTCCTGAACTATATACATGTACTAGTCTGCAATGCTACAATGCTAAGGTAGGTGACACGTTGTAAAAAAAAAAACATCCATATGAATGCCAAGGATTCCCAGCAGAACATTACATCACATTGTGCCATTGTAGCAAGATCATCAATGTTGTTCATGTCACCTGTCATTGGTTTTAATGCTAAGGCTGATCTTTAAACCACTTTAAACCTAGAGTCAATTAGTGTGCGTCAGGTTGTCCCCATTAACGTCCTTACTCTCAGTTATGTTCATAACCTGTCCTCTCCGGCATCTTAATCAGGCTCTATCTAAGAAAATGTGTTAACTCTCACCTTGGTCTGGACATCATGCTTTAGTCATGATTAGTGCAGTGTAAGCTTTCACCTCAGCTAGCTTAATTATGAATCCCATTAGCCTTAAGTGACACTTCCAAATGACGCCTTATTCCTCAGAGCCGTATGTTCATCTCTCATCTTTACATACACAAGACAAAGACCTCATTATCTCTTAGCCATTATTCCCAGTCTCCCTCTCTCTCTCTCTCTCTCTCTCTCTCTCTCTCTCTCTCGCTCTCGCTCTCACTCTCACTCTCACTCTCTTTCTCTCTCTTTGTAATTTAGCTATCTATCTGCCTTTCATTTCTCATGTCTCTTTCCTCAAGGGCTTTTCTCCTTTTCGTGGTCTGGCTCCAGGCTTCAGACTTCGTGTCCCTCTAGATGAGTCTCTCTACATTCATCTTCTGCCTCTGCTGTCTCAACCATTCGATAAAACATAATAAAGTGTGCCCATTTGACCTAAGTGCCTAGTGTTATTTGTTTTTTTGCCCCACGGTCGCGGCACAGCCGTCCTCTACACGCTTTAACAAGACCGTGAATATTCTCTGAAGTACACTCCGGTCCTAACAAACTAAGCGTGGAACACGGCACACCGATTACTTTTTATATCTCGCTAGTATTAAAATAGAATTGAGGGATAATATCGACTTTAACTGCAAACAAAAGAAGGAGAGAAGACTGTTACTTTGTCAAGCAACAGACACACACCAACATAGCAAGAAATACAAGACAAAGCAACAAACAAGGTTTAAAGGGACTAGGAATGATGGATCGTTCGAGTCGCAATATCATATATCATAAACAGCTCGGCAGAGTCATCATTATCAGCGTGAAAATCTCAATTATCAAAGAAAAACAAGGTGGAATGAACAGATCCAGCTTCTGTAGTTAACGCTTGTTAATTAATTTGTTGAATCAGAACTCAAAAGCGGATTTTAGTAATAATTCGTTAATACGATATTTCTCATTGTACAATTATGATGTAATATGTAACAAAGTTTATCGATTTCTTAACACGTAAAAACTGTATGAACTTGATAGTGAGCTGAGTTTGAACTAATGCAGAATAAATGTGAGTCCTAGTGAGACATGCAGGGGCTGATGGGTAATGCAATTTTCATTCATTCATTCATTCATTCATTCATTCATTCATTCATTCATTATCTACCGCTTATCCGAACTTCTCGGGTCACGAGGAGCCTGTGCCTATCTCAGGCGTCATCGGGCATCGAGGCAGGATACACCCTGGACGAAGTGCCAACCCATCACAGGGCACACACACACTCTCATTCACTCACACACTATGGACAATTTTCCAGAGATGCCAATCAACCTACCATGCATGTCTTTGGACCGGGAGAGGAAACCGGAGTACCCGGAGGAAACCCCCGAGGCACGGGGAGAACATGCGACCTCCACACACACAAGGCGGCGGCGATGCAATTTTCAATTAAATTTATTTGTACAGCAGTTTTAACAATAGACAATATCTCAAAGCAGCTTTACATAAGAATGGAAACAGAATAACATTTTTTTTAATATGAAGTTACTATTTATCTCTAATATTTATTCTTAATGTAAAAAAAATTCTTTTCATCTGTTCTAAATAATTAACTCTTCTTCAACTAACTCATTATTTCGGATCGTATTTCTACGGCAACGGGATTGATTCATTGTTGATCACATCGTTGTTGTTTTTTTCAGTCTTTGATGGTTCTTTGGCCTGGTCCTGCTCTAGCCAATCTGTCTGATGACATTTGTTTCTCCTCCCCAGCTATCGTCCTGTGACAGATCGCTCTGAAATGGCAGAGCCCATGGCAGACTTCTGACATTTACTAACACAGCTGACCGTGAAATGCTGGTGAGTCACCCGTCGCTCGTGGGGGTGTGAAAGCGTGTGTGCCTTCGTGCATGCTTACATGTAAGAGTGCGTGTCCTTGTGTGTGTGTGTGTGTTGGTGTGTGTAGGTGTGTATCTTCCTCCTCATCTCCTACAAACAGAGATCAAAGCCCTATAGCTCGGTGCTGTGTGGTCTCGTTTCAAAGCCTCAGTCTGATTATAATTAATCTCCATGCTAAACGTTGGGAAATGAGCTGCTCAGGTCAAAGTGAGTCAAAAGAAGAGCAAAGATATCACTGATGTGTGCTTGATTTCTGTCTACAAAATCTTTTGTTTTCTAGGGACCACCAAAGTGGGATGTGATACTGTAGCTCAGTGGTTAAGGTGTTGGACTACTGGATGTGGAAGTCCATGGTTAGAGAGTTTGACTTCTAACCCTAAGGTTGTGGGTTCGAGTCTCGGGCCGGCCACAACTGAGGTGCCCTTGAGCAAGGCACAGAAACCCCCAACGGCTCCCCGGGCACTGCAGCCTAAATGACTGCCCACTGCTCCGGGTGTGTGTTCACGGTGTGTGTGTGTTCACTGCTGTGTGTGTGCACTTTGGATGGGTTAAACGCAGAGAACGAATTCTGAGTATGGGTCACCGAACTTAGCTGTATGTCACGTCACTAACTTTACTGCTCGGAGTAACTGCTTTACTGCTTGGAGTCACTCTGGATAACCGTGTCTGCTAAATGCCGTAAATGTAAAGTGGAGTGAAGTAAATTCAGCTAATAAAACAAAAAACAGCAGTGCAGCTCGTGAAGTGATGATGTCATGCGATGATCACGTGATCATGTGACACTCAAAACACCTACTGAGACGCAGCTGTACTTATGTTAAGTATTTATGTTTGTTTAATGATTTTTTTACATTTTTTTATACAGAACCATAAATAATTTATTTAATATATAATTTTTTTTAAGTTTTGTTTATTTATTTGTATTTATTAGCAATAAAACACACCACCATGTCGTCCATTATTTACCCATAACATCGTTGTATTTATATTATATTTCTATATATTGTATTTGTATTTATACATTTATATTTTATCTCTTTATTCCAGGCAGCTTTAACTTTCATAGACCCTTTTTGCAGGACACTAAAATAAAACAAATCTAAAATAAATCAGGAGTCTGTCGTTCTTTCGGTGTGTTTTAGACGTGTGTTTGTCCCTCTGTTGATGATCTTACACTGAATTTTAGTGTTGAAGAGAAATCTGAGCTGCTTTTTAGATGAACAAACACTCGGAGCTTCTCAGAGAGCAGAAATGGGTTTGATATCGACATTTACCCTGAACATACAAACGTATGTAAAAAAAAAAAAAAAAAAAAAATTTTTAATGAATTTGTTGCCCCTAGTACATTTACACCATTTGGTAGTGACCCTTATCCAGAGCAGCTCACATTTTAACTCATTATTTTAAACAATTGATGGTTAAGGGCCGAACAGCACCAGCTTTTGTTAGACTTGGGATTCAAACTCACAACCTTCTCATCAGTACTCCAACACTGTAACCACTGAGCAACTACTATCCCTAATATAATAGAGAAAAACAGAAATAGTGATGAAACTTTACAAATTCTTAAAGTCCTGAGTGTCTACTTTCATATGAGCTTCATATTAACACCACTGTGGAGTGAGACACATGAGGAAGACGTTCAATACTGGACACAAATTGGTGGCCTGGGGTTTGAACAGACTTTCTAACATCTCAGAAGTCCAATATCGTAATTAAAGGAACCAAACATCCCTCGATACATCTTTCAGTGCAGTAAGTAAAAAAAATCCTGCATGTAGCCACGTACCTGTATAATTTAAGCGTGATGGTTCCGTACACGGTGGCGAAGCCAAGCATGCGCACCCATCTGAGCAGGATGCAGCGAAACACACTGGGCTGGAAGAACAGGACCACACCCTGCGGACAACCAGGACACAAGGACATTTATGGACACACAAGCGTGAAATGGGTGAAAATAATTAGCTCTCGACAGATTGACGCCAGTCTTATCTCTGTAAATGACTCCAGAATATAGCTTCGGTGTTTTTGTCTATTAATTTGTTACAGTAATTGTTCGAAAACTTTATTACAATGTTTATTAAACTTTCGTTAGTGAAATCTGATGCTGACTTGGATTAGACCTCTGTATCCGATCTGGCTTTATTCTGGGACATACTGTACATGTTACTGTTTGTGTTCAAAGATCTGACGCTGCTGACAGAGTAAGATAGTGTCGTATGTTACACCGCAGGATCACTCTAAAACAAACCGCTGTTAAACACCACACTTATTGATGAGCTACTTAGACAAACACTTAAATCCGTTTGTAAATGTTTCAAACCCAGCGTCTGCACTTACTCACGGAAACCACGCTGATCATTAAGCTTGTGTACATAAACATCTAGAGAATATGGACGATGGTAAGAAAATACACACTAATATATGCAATAGAAACAAACACCCAAGTTAATGTTAGCAAAACACTCTGACTTTATCAGAAAACTGAAAAAACAAACAAACAAACAAACAAACAAACCCCAAGACTATAACTTCATCAGAAAACTGAAAAAAAAACCACTAGCCCAACACTAAAAACTGAAACAAGCAAACAAACAAACACTAGCCCAACACTCCGAATTTATTGAAAGACTAAAACAAACAAACAAACACTAGCCCAACACTCTGACTTTAGCAGAAAACTGAAACAAACAAACAAACACACAAACAAACAAACACTAGCCCAACACTCTGACTTTAGCAGAAAACTGAAACAAACAAACAAACAAACAAACAAACAAACACTTGCCCGACACTCTGACTTTAGCGGAAAACTGAAACAAACAAACAAACAAACAAACAAACACTAGCCTAACACTCTGACTTTAGCGGAAAACTGAAACAAACAAACAAACAAACAGACAAACAAACAAACACTAGCCCAACACTCTGACTTTAGCGGAAAACTGAAACAAACAAACAAACACTAGCCCAACACTCTGACTTTAGCGGAAAACTGAAACAAACAAACAAACAAACAAACACTAGCCCAACACTCTGACTTTAGCGGAAAACTGAAACAAACAAACAAACAAACAAACAAACAAACACTAGCCTAACACTCTGACTTTAGCGGAAAACTGAAACAAACAAACAAACAAACAAACAAACACTAGCCCAACACTCTGACTTTAGCGGAAAACTGAAACAAACAAACAAACACTAGCCCAACACTCTGACTTTAGCAGAAAACTGAAACAAACAAACAAACAAACAAACAAACAAACAAACACTAGCCCAACACTCTGACTTTAGCAGAAAACTGAAACAAACAAACAAACAAACAAACA
>NC_062520.1:4105686-4193186 GCF_022655615.1 Tachysurus fulvidraco | reverse complement strand
CAGGAGGATGCAGGAGACATGCAGGAGGATGCAGGAGGATGCAGGAGGATGCAGGAGGATGCAGGAGACATGCAGGAGGATGCAGGAGGATGCACCCGAATTTCAGCTGCGAGTCGGTGGACAGACACGAAGCCCTGAGAGGAAATTTCACTGCAGCGTACGCAGAGCAGAACAGCAGGAGATATGGTGGGGAATAAACACACAATCACATACACACACTCACATACTGTACACACACACACTCACATACACACACACTCACATACTGTACACACACATACTCGCATACACACACACTCACATACTGTACACACACACCCACATACTGTACACACACGCACTCACATACTGTACACTCACATACTGTACACACACTCACATACTGTACACACACACACTCACATACTGTACACACACGCACTCACATACTGTACACACACGCACTCACACGCACTCACATACTGTACACACACGCACTCACATACTGTACACGCACTCACATACTGTACACACACGCACTCACATACTGTACACACACGCACTCACATACTGTACACACACTCACATACTGTACACACACGCACTCACATACTGTACACGCACTCACATACTGTACACACACACACTCACATACTGTACACACACGCACTCACATACTGTACACACACGCACTCACATACTGTACACGCACTCACATACTGTACACACACGCACTCACATACTGTACACACACGCACTCACATACTGTACACACACGCACTCACATACTGTACACGCACTCACATACTGTACACACACGCACTCACATACTGTACACGCACTCACTCACATACTGTACACACACGCACTCACATACTGTACACACACGCACTCACATACTGTACACGCACTCACATACTGTACACACACTGACATACTGTACACACACGCACTCACATACTGTACACGCACTCACATACTGTACACACACGCACTCACATACTGTACACACACGCACTCACATACTGTACACACACTCACATACTGTACACACACGCACTCACATACTGTACACGCACTCACTCACATACTGTACACACACGCACTCACATACTGTACACACACGCACTCACATACTGTACACGCACTCACATACTGTACACACACTGACATACTGTACACACACGCACTCACATACTGTACACGCACTCACATACTGTACACACACGCACTCACATACTGTACACACACGCACTCACATACTGTACACACACGCACTCACATACTGTACACACACGCACTCACATACTGTACACACACGCACTCACATACTGTACACACACTGACATACTGTACACACACGCACTCACATACTGTACACGCACTCACATACTGTACACACACGCACTCACATACTGTACACACACGCACTCACATACTGTACACACACTCACATACTGTACACACACACACTCACATACTGTACACACACTCACATACTGTACACGCACTCACATACTGTACACGCACTCACATACTGTACACACACTCACATACTGTACACACACGCACTCACATACTGTACACACACTCACATACTGTACACACACGCACTCACATACTGTACACACACTCACATACTGTACACGCACTCACATACTGTACACACACGCACTCACATACTGTACACACACACACTCACATACTGTACACACACGCACTCACATACTGTACACACACGCACTCACATACTGTACACACACGCACTCACATACTGTACACACACACACTCACATACTGTACACACACGCACTCACATACTGTACACACACGCACTCACATACTGTACACGCACTCACATACTGTACACACACTCACATACTGTACACACACGCACTCACATACTGTACACACACGCACTCACATACTGTACACACACACCCACATACTGTACACACACTCACTCACATACTGTACACACACACACTCACATACTGTACACACACACACTCACATACTGTACACACACACACTCACATACTGTACACGCACTCACATACTGTACACACACGCACTCACATACTGTACACACACTCACATACTGTACACACACGCACTCACATACTGTACACACACGCACTCACATACTGTACACACACACCCACATACTGTACACACACTCACTCACATACTGTACACACACACACTCACATACTGTACACACACACACTCACATACTGTACACACACACACTCACATACTGTACACGCACTCACATACTGTACACACACGCACTCACATACTGTACACACACTCACATACTGTACACACACGCACTCACATACTGTACACACACGCACTCACATACTGTACACACACTCACATACTGTACACACACGCACTCACATACTGTACACACACGCACTCACATACTGTACACGCACACCCACATACTGTACACACACTCACTCACATACTGTACACACACACACTCACATACTGTACACACACTCACATACTGTACACACACGCACTCACATACTGTACACACACACCCACATACTGTACACACACTCACTCACATACTGTACACACACACACTCACATACTGTACACACACACACTCACATACTGTACACACACGCACTCACATACTGTACACACACACACTCACATACTGTACACACACGCACTCACATACTGTACACACACTCACATACTGTACACACACGCACTCACATACTGTACACACACGCACTCACATACTGTACACACACGCACATACTGTACACACACGCACTCACATACTGTACACACACGCACTCACATACTGTACACACACGCACATACTGTACACACACGCACTCACATACTGTACACACACGCACATACTGTACACACACGCACTCACATACTGTACACACACTCACTCACATACTGTACACACACTCACATACTGTACACACACACACTCACATACTGTACACACACTCACATACACACACTCACATACTGTACACACACTCACATACACACACACTCACATACTGTACACACACTCACATACACACACACTCACATACGGTACACACACACTCACATACACACACACTCACATACACACACACTTACATACACACACACTCACATACTGTACACACACTCACATACACACACACTCACATACTGTACACACACACTCACATACACACACACTCACATACTGTACACACACACTCACATACACACACACTCACATACTGTACACACACACTCACATACACACACTCACATACTGTACACACACACACTCACATACACACACACTCACATACTGTACACACACACTCACATACTGTACACACACATTCACATACACACACACTCACATACACACACACTCACATACTGTACACACACACATTCACATACACACACTCACATACTGTACACACACACACTCACATACACACACTTACATACTGTACACACACACACTCACACACACACACTCACATACTGTACACACACACTCACATAGACACACACACTCACATACACACACTTACATACTGTACAAACACACACTCACACACACACACTCACATACTGTACACACACACTCACATACCGTACACACACTCACATACTGTACACACACACCTTCACATACACACACTCACATACTGTACACACACACACATACACACACTCACATACTGTACACACACACATTCATATACACACACTCACATACTGTACACACACACATACACACACTCACATACTGTACACACACATTCATATACACACACTCACATACTGTACACACACACACATACACACACTCACATACTGTACACACACATTCATATACACACACTCACATACTGTACACACACACACATACACACACTCACATACTGTACACACACACATACACACATATATACAATCACACCAATGCACACACTCACATATATACTGTGGTGGAAATTCTATTCTAATAATCGAAGATAATAGTTTGAGTGAACTTTTCACTCAAGTTGCAGAGAAGAACGCAGCAGAGCCCTTAGCTACCTTTGCTGTTCCTAATTTCAGGTGTGTGTGTGTGTGTGTGTGTGTGTGTGTGGTGTGTGTGTGTGTGTGTATTGGTAAAGAATGTTCAATGTTCATTTTTGTTATTAGATTATTATTATATATTTTGTTACAATACACACACAAGCACTCACACAAACACACACATATACACACATATGTACACACACAGACACACACTCACACACAATCACATACACACTGTATATACAATCACACAAATGCACACACTCACACACATATACACTCACACAAACACACATTCTCTCTCACATAACCAAACACACACACACACACACACACACACACACACACACACACACTGACATACAATTATATATACACACAAATTCACTCAGTGGCAGGATTCTGGAAATAAAAAAAAATGCTGACTGACTTTCTCTGCAGTCTAGAACTTGATTCACAGAAACATTTCCGATCCTGGAGAACGCGAGTAATAATTATAACCCATTCACACAAGCGTAATCGTGGCATCATGCTCATGATCTCTGAAGAAAACAAAAAAACAAGAAAAACTAATAAACACAAGGTTGTTTAAAATCTAAATAAAAAAAAGATAAACATTAATATGTTTAAAAAAATGAAAATAAAAAAAAACAATTAATTATCATACAGGAAACAGGGCTGTTTAGAAGTAATTAAATGAAAGTGAAATTAAGTAAGTGAAATAGTTAATAAAAAAACTTTTAATAAAATGAAAATGAATTAATGAAAAATAATGAAAAATTAAAACTACACACAGTGATTAAATAGTTATTTTAAATAAAATAAAAAAAACTAATACATTTAAAATTAAACAAAGGAATTAAAAAAATAAATGAAAAATAAATAAAATTCTTATTTGAAAAGTTTAAAATCTAAAGTTAGAAATCTAAGATTAATTTTCTGATAGTGATACGACAGAAATAAAATAATTAAAAAAAATAAAATAAAAAATAGTCAAGAAACAGGGTTGTTTAAAAATAGTGCTAAAAAGGTTATTTAAAAAAATCTAAATAAAATTACAAAAGAAAATCTAATAAAATCAAGATAAAAGTAAAAAAACTTGTGAAAAATTTAAATAAACCTAAAAATTCAACGTATGCTACAGAAAATTTCATTCAATTGCTCGTCATGCAAAATAATCGAGTGCTTAAACTTCAGATAGTCACATGATCCACAGCATGTAGGATAAACCTTGGCGCTCAAGTGGGTAAAATCAGTGAAAGAAAGTATCCTAACTTCACCAAGAAAAAACAGAAAAAAATGAAAATCAAGGCTAATTAACGATTACACGTTAAATTCAATTAATTTCATTTTATTTGTGTAGCTCTTTTAACAGGTGTCATTGTCTCAAAGCAGCTTTACATAATCAGAAGCATACAAACAGATTATCAGCCAAGTAAAAGCTTGAAAGTTATTATTTCTTCAATTGGATTCCAAACTAATTTGTGCACGTGTACAGCGCCTAAGCCATAACCATTTATACCAGGGGTGTCAAACTCTGTGTGATTATATTTGGCCCGCGAGATCATATTAGATGTGCATTACAGCTGGCTAGCCGCATGCTCCGCTAATACTACAAATCCCAGAATGCCTTGCCACTGTATTGACGCGTAGTCACGAACAGCAAGCGCCCCTCATTCTCTGTTGACAGTCATTAACAACCCTGGTACAGTCACATCGGGCAAGTTAATTAACCCTCCACAACAATGTCCAAACGAAAGGTGGACAATAGGAGCTTTCAAGACAGGAGGGAGGCAGATTATCTGTTCACGTATATAAAGGACAGACCTGTTTGTCTTGTGTGCTAACGGTGCTAAGGTGTCTGTAACGAAAGAATATAACATAAGAAGACAATACGACACGAAACATTATGAGGAGTATAAGGACCTGGACGTAAAGCAGAAGCTCCAGAAGGTGGAGGAGATGAAAAAAAGTCTGGTTTCCCTTCAGACTATGTTCATGAAAGCAACGTCAAAAAGTGAAGCTGCTGTAAAGGCTGTAAAGCTTTATTGTGGCGGCAGCGATCGCGAAATCTGCCCTTTACTGAGGGAGAGTTTGTCAAAAAGTGTATGGTCAAAGTTTGTGAAATGAACACCAGCGAATTTAATTTCTTATGTGTTTGTAATATCAAGCTCTGGTTGTTCCAAATCCTGTATTTAAGCAAAACTAAAGTTTGTTTCCAAATGAACATTACAGATCAGTTGCAGTTCATTTTTCAATAAATATTCAGTTTGGCCCGTGACTTTATCTCAGTTTTATATTTTGGCCCAGTGTGAATTTGAGTTTGACTCCCCTGTTTTATACTGACAAGGAATCGGATTGAATTCTTAAACATTCAAAAACAAACAAGACTCGAGTACGGTGGCCGAGAAGTGCAAAACAAATGAACAAATCCGAAAACAAACTAACAAATCCGAAAACACAATGACAAGTCAGACAACCCGGAAATGGTATCGTTTGTGAATGGAAACCTACCGATCATTGGACAAGACACCTGTCACTATACAGGTATGGAATCTTATGTGTAATGTGTAAAGTTCTCCGTTTAAATATAAGAAAATAACAAAATTAATCCACAGTAATCCACAGTAAGGACAATACATTTTGTACACTTTTACTCACACATTCCAACTTTTCCCTGCTGCAGACTGTTGAACTTCATGTATACCTTGAGTGACAGGTGTCTTGTCCAATGATCGTTACGTGTTCCAATCACAAGCTATACCAACCTCTTCCGGGTCGTCTGACTTGTCGTTGTGTTTTCAGATTTGTTAATGTGTTTTGCACTTCTCAGCCACCGTACTCAAGACTCTAAATAAGTGACAAAGGCATGGCATGGAAGCTGGTCGTGCAGAAGCAGGAAGTGAGAACAAACATCATCGACACGCCGTAATAAGGGCCTTAGCATCGCACGTCCTCACGTCCTCCACCAACTTCAAAGTTCAACCACCCAGAGCCTGAACACAAAGCTGACTAAAGTTCAGATGAGAATAGTGTCCAAAAACCACTGCTGGTCTTAAAGAGACAACAATCGCTCCTTTGTCTTCTGTCGTTTCTCTTAAAGACAAACGGTCCTCGCTGCTGAAGTTTTTTTCAGTGCAAGGAAAGTTTAAAATGCTGAAACTGTTACAAAGATTTGAGAATTCAGCTGTGCTGAAAGAAGAAGAAGAGGAAGAAGAGGAAGAAGAAGGAAAAAGAAGAAGAAGAAGAAGAAGAAGAAGAAGAAGCATCCTCCTCATACGCCTCAATCCGCAGAGCAGAATACTCCCTCAGCAGCCTCCTCATCCTCACTACGCACGACCTCCTCATCACCATACTCCACCCTCCTCCCCCCCTCATCCGCTTCCTCCACCTCCCTCATTCCTCCTCCTGCTCCTCCTCCTCCTCCTCCTCCTCCTCCTCCTCCTCCTCCTCCTCCCCCTCCTCGTCTTCCACCCCCTCCTCTTCCGCCTCCCCTCCTCCCCCTCCTCCTCCCCCTTATCCTCCTCCCTCCCCTCCTCCCCCTCCTCCTCTTCCTCCTCCTCCTCTTCCTCCTCCTCCTCCTCCCCCTCCTCCCCCTCCCCCTCTTCTTCCTCCTCCTCCTCCTCCTCCTCCTCCTCCTCCTCCTCCTCCTCCTCCTCCTCCTCCCCCTCCTCCTCCTCCTCCACCACCTCCTCCTCCTCCTCCTCCTCCTCCTCCTCCTCCTCCTCCTCCTCCTCCTCCTCCTCCTCCTCCTCCTCCTCCTCCTCTTCTATTTCCTCCTCCTCCTCCTCCTCCTCCTCCTCCTCCTCCTCCTCCTCTCTCTTCCTCCTCCTCCCCCTCCTCCCCCTCCCCCTCTTCCTCCTCCCCCTCCTCTTCCTCCCCTCTTCCCCCTCCTCCTCCTCCCCCTCCTCTATCTTCCTCCTCCTCCTCCCCCTCCTCTTCCTCCTCCTCCTCCTCCTCCTCCTCATCCGCCTCATATGCCACAATTATATGACTTGACAGCTAAAGAAATGCCTTCAAATGATTTTTACTCCTCATTAGTAACTCATTTTCAGCAGAAGATAAGACAAGCCCAGACTTTACACTATTATTTGACTTCCTTTGTGGTTATTGTACATTTTATTATTTTTCAATTATTATAAATAGCTAATTCTTATTATTTTATTGTAGTCCTGATAGAAAGATACACACACACAAGTCTCAGCATTATAAAAAAAAGATTACGTTTTGCATTCGCTCATTTAGCAACACGTACAACACAAAAGCGTCGCTCGAACCTTAGCTCTGAGAAAGACGAGGCATTTAATAAACTCAAAGCAGCACAGAGTGAGACGAGGTTTAAAGCCCGAGCCGTACAGAGCCTCACATTAACATCTCCTACATTTGCCCGGAGTAATTTTCTCTGCTGAAACGTTAGACCGTTACATGCTAATGATCCCAGCTAACTTCCTCAGAAGCAGTACAGAGGCTATATTTAGGTCCTTCAGATGCCTGTGTGTATTGATGTGTTAAAAAAAAAAAAAGAAAGGTGGAATGGACCACTGCCAACAGTCCAGATGTACAGATTGATCCCAGAGCAGGTTCTTGGTCCAGAGACATAGTTCGATCTGTATGATCTCTAGAAAGATGTGCACACCATCTGTCCTGGTGAATCTAATCAAATATCTCTACTTCTTTCATGTTATACAACCGACACTGTCTCTTACAGTGCGAACGCTACCATCGTTTAGCATCGTTCACTGGTGTGACTAGTATATACGGTTAAATGATGTTAAATATATGCCTGTCTACTGTACTGATGAATTTTATTTCATATTAATAAGCTTAAAACATTCTCTATTCTCTAAGTATTCAGAAATAGCTAATGTGAGATGGAAAAAGTGGGTGGGGCTTCCAGGGTGTCAGCTGATATCAGAGAGTCCATAACACCAGCTGTCAATCATTCCAGATTGATATGTAGTTTGGCTTAGGTGTATAGCTTCGGGGGAAGTCGTGGCCTAATGGTTAGAGAGTCTGACTCCTAACCCTAAGGTTGTGGGTTCGGGTCTCGGGCCGGCAATACCACGGCTGAGGTGCCCTTGAGCAAGACACCGAACCCCCCAACTGCTCCCCGGGCGCTGCAGCATAAATGGCTGCCCACTGCTCCGGGTGTGTGTTCACGGTGTGTGTGTTCACTGCTGTGTGTGCGCACTTTGGATGGGTTAAATGCAGAGATCAAATTCTGAGTATGGGTCACCGTACTTAGCCGTATGTCACGTCATAGCTTCAATGCAAATGTGTAAAGGTTGAAAGGACTGGTAGTGCATTCATAGCACAGAAGAAACTCTAAAAAAAAGGATAAAGTCACAAAGATCTGTGAAACTGTGAAAGAGTGCCTCCTAAATGAGACTAAATCTTCCACTAATGCCACTGCAGAGTATATATATCAAGAGTCAAGAGTCAAGAGAGAGTCAAGAAGCTTTTTATTGTCATTTCAACCATATATAGCTGTTGCAGTACACAGTGAAATGAGACAACGTTTCTCCAGGATCAAGGTGCTACATAAAACAAAGACAGGGCTAAGGACATGTAAGTAGTCTTAGCCACATAAAGTGCAACTGTGCAACCTGGTGCAAACAGTGCAGGACAAGACAAGCAAGACAGTGCAGGACAAAAGACAGTGCAGGACAAAAAACAGTGCAGACATTAAGTTACAAGACAATACAAAAAGTACAAAAAATGCAATACACAAAAGACAATAAACAGTAACAGAAACAGCGCCGACCGACCGGTGTACATACTGAATGTTCAAACAGTATTTTGTGCAGTAAAAGAATGAACAGCAGCAGGTTCTTAGCAGCAGGTCCTTTGGATTATATATGGAGTTGTGCAAAAAACAGCAGATGACTGAGATATTGTCCAATATGTGCAAAAACAGCAGAAAAGTGTGCAAAACAGTGTGTGTGTTTTGTGAGGTTCTGTGCAGTCCATACAGATGATGTGTGTGTATGTTGTGCTCAGTATAGTACAGTTCGGTTATTGAGAAGTCTGATGGCTTGTGGGAAGAAACTGTTACGCAGTCTGGTCGTGAGGGCCCGAATGCTTCGGTACCTTTTTCCAGACGGCAGGAGGGTGAAGAGTGTGTGTGAGGGGTGTGTGGGGTCATCCACAATGCTGTTGCCTTTGCGGACGCAGCGTGTGGTGTAAGTGTCCATGATAGAGGGAAGAGAGACCCCAATGATCTTCTCCGCTGTCCTCACTATCCGCTGCAGGGTTTTGCGATCCGAGATCGTACAGTTCCCAAACCAGACAGTGATGCAGCTGCTCAGGATGCTCTCAATGGTCCCTCTGTAGAACATGGTCAGGGTTGGGGGAGGGAGATGTGCCTTTCTCAGCCTTCGGAGGAAGTAGAGACGCTGCTGGGCTTTCTTGGTGATGGCGCCATATGTATATATGTATATATGTATATATGTAAACATGTATGTTTGTATGATCTAGGTTCATGATGTTAAATATGAGCCTAGTGCAGGAGTCGGCAACCTTAAACACCCAGACAGCCATTTGGAGCCATTTCCCACAGAAAAAATACCACAGAGAGCCTCAAAACCCCTTTTGACATCTAAAATGAAGAGAACGCCGCATATATCGTTTTTTACCTTTATGGAAAGTATAGAAAAAACTGTAGTGTGTCGCATTTATGGAATCAATGACCTGCTACCGAGTAAACGGCATTTTATTTCTGCAGGCAAACGAAACTATTTTGAACAGTTTGAACTAACCTTAACAAAAAAAAGACACTGGGTTGAAGGTTAAATGCTCAAAGGACATTGTTCAATGTCTAATTGAGTCATCTCCGTATTTATGACGTCAAAATTTTAACTTGTCGGCTGCAGCAAACCAAAAATGCTTCTGCTTCTGTGTCGGATTTCGCGAGTCGGCGGTTATGACGCGTATTTTGAGCGACAAACAAATTAAACACGGTTTATTTAAATGTTACAAGAGCATCTTAATCTTAAAATTTCATTTTTAAAAACTAACTAACTAACTAAAATAAAATTTTATACACTCTTATTAGGATGATCTGCAATAAGACACCATGCAAAAAGGCCTTACTTTATTATCAGCAAACAAACACACACACACACACGGGTTTCTCCACATCTCTGGTTTCAGAGAAAGCTGTTAGAGTATTACTAGGAAGAGGAAGAGAACAGAGTAAGGTAGAAGTGACAGTAAAGGTTGTTACACACAGATCCAACTTTCCAGCTCGTTCTCTATACACTCTATTAATGATCAATACTAAGTGCTCGAAATATCAGCATTGTTCCTGAAAAAACACAGAAGAAACCTGGTGATGATGGAGGATTGTCACTATCTACTGAGCAAAAGTATATCCGTAGTTTTTTACCTGTGCATTTGCCTACAAAGCTAGAATATGAGTAGAATTCTCTGGTAGAGGTCTTCACGGATCCACTTTGATCCGAAAACCCGAGGTCCGACCAGAGATAATTAAAATTATAAGATGAATGTGTTTTTACCGAATGGACCTAAGAAGAAGCTAATTTTTTTTTAAACAGACCTGTCAATCAATTTTGATTCCACGCTGTAGCGGTTACTTTTCTGTCTGATTGGTGCGTGCAGGGATGCATTGGTGTGTGCAACATTCGGGTCCAGTCGGATTAAAAAAAAATTACCAACCGTTCGGGTCGGACTCGGGTCAAATCTTTTCGGATTTGTCTCGGGTCGGGTCTTTCTTAAAAACAAAATTCTGCACGTCAGGTCCGGGTAAAAACTGATTCGGGTCACTTGCATTTCTTTAGACCCGAGAAGACCTCTACTCTCTGGTCTCCCCTAGAAAAATTGGGGTAATCATGGACATTCAACTGTCCTGTTCCTTGTTAATGTTGTTAATGTGACTCGCTCAAGTCAGTTTCTTCTCTACAACATCAGAAGTATTGTTCCATTTTTATCCACACAGGCTGCTCAGGTGTTTGTTCAGTCTCTTGTCATTTCAAGACCGGACTACTGCAACTCTCTGCTGGCAGGTTTACCTCTGAACACAATTCATCCTCTGCAAATAATCCAAAAATACTCCGCTCCCTCCGCTGGCTTCTTCTAGCTTCACGCATCAGATTCAATACAATTATGCTTGCCTACAAAGCTGAAAATGTACCAGCTCCCTCTTACATCAACGCACTTCGTACTGCACCGCGCTCCCTCTGACCTACCAGCACTGGTCCCACCATCAGGGTAAGAGGTCTGTATACGTCAAGACTCTTTTTGTTCTGGCACCAAAGTGGTGAAATAAACATCCCCTAGCTGTCTAAACAGCTGAGCCACTGACAGGCTTGAAACATTGGGTGAAGACCAACCTCTTCCTTAAACACTTAAACTAGTGCTTATTTTGGGTCACGACAGTAAATATTCACTTTATTCAGTTAAGAAACTCTTAATTTCATTATATTTGAAGGCTTCAAGTGTAATAACAAATGGAAGCTAATGCTTGCAGGTCTTGGTTGCTAATATCAAAGTTAAGCGCAGAGAACTCAAACCTGCATTTGAGCAAAAGGGTTTGAGTCATAGCTTAGATTTCATCACAGTTTTACATATAGTTTTTTAATAATAAAAGCTTCAGCAAAGAATCCAAACCATGAACATTCATTCTTTCATTCATTTACTACCGCTTATCTGAACTACCTCGGGTCACGGGGAGCCTGTGCCTATCTCAGGCGTAATCGGGCATCGAGGCAGGATATACCCTGGACGGAGTGCCAACCCATCACAGGGCACACACACACTCTCATTCACTCACCCACTACGGACAATTTTCCAGAGATGCCAATCAACCTACCATGCATGTCTTTGGACCGGTGGAGGAAACCGGAGTACCCGGAGGAAACCCCCGAGGCACTGAATCCTGAATAAAGTGCTCAGAGTGCTGAAGAGATAAAAAAAAAAAGACTAGCTAGCATAAAATCAGAACGAAGACACCACCCTGTTTGTAATGCACAATAGATTATACAAAACCAAATAGTTATTAGTGGGCATGGAAACATGTTTAGTGATGCATTCATGTGATTTGAATGACACACAAGTGAGACTCAGGTAACACAAGGAGGTCCAGCCAGTTTGGCTGCAGGTCCACCAGCTCCTTGTTGGATTAGATTGGACACCCTAGAGTTTACGTGTCATTAGCTGTTGTTTGCTTCATGGTTTCTCCAGCTTCTATGCCAGCTCCTCCTGCTCCACACCCTTTGATACTGTTTCCAGCTGTCCTGCAGGATTAGTCTTGCTGTGTCTGGTTTGTCTGACTGAATCCCCTATGAGTCATTCTGTAGTCATAGTCTGCATAAATGTGAATATTTGTTTGTCTATAGTGCAACCAAAACCTTGCACATGCTTAGATTTATTCTTTAGAATTATTATTTTGTTTTTAGTGCACAGCCCAGGTTCCCTTGTTCCAAGTTCTACTGAGGACCTTATTCTGGATTTACATGTGGTTAATCTTTGTCTCTGCATACTTCCTGCTAAAGCATTACACCAGAACAGTATGTTCCTCAACCCTCATGTGATCTCTGGCCACCTGCAGTGCAAACTAGAGGTCTTCACGAGTCCACTTAGATCGAAAACGTGAGGTCCGACCCGAGACCCGAGCGGGTTTGGGTCTAAATGTTTCATGTGTGCCTCGGACACGGGTCAGGTATAATAATAGCGGCATCGGGTCTCGGGTAAATTAAAATGAATGTGTTTTTACCGAACGGACCCGAGAAGACCCGAACTACTGTATCTCGTGTGTGTGCATCGACTCGAGTCCTTTTCCAACCTCTCCTCTGTTTGCCAAGACTGTTTGCGATATCGTGTGACTGGCGGTAAGCTAATTTTCGTTGAAACAGACCTGTCAATAAATTTTGAATCCACGCTGTAGCGGTTACACTAAAGAAACATTCGGGTCCAGTCGGGTTAAAAAAGAATTGCCGTCGGGTCGGATTCGGGTCAATTTTTTTTTTTTGACGACATGTCGCTGGCGGTAACCTAATTTTCGTTGAAACAGACCTGTCAATCAATTTTGAATCCACACTGTAGCGGTTACTTTAGTGTAGAGTTACGCAACATTCGGGTCCAGTCGGGTTAAAAAAAAAATTGCCGTCGGACTCGGGTCTCATTTTTTCGGGTTTTGTCTCGGCACATTCGCCTCACACCTCAGGGGTCGGGGTTCGATTCCCGCCTCTGCCTTGTGTGTGTGGAGTTTGCATGTTCTCCCCGTGCCTCAGGGGTTTCCTCCGGGTACTCCGGTTTCCTCCCCCGGTCCAAAGACATACATGGTAGGTTGATTGGCATCTCTGGAAAATTGTCCATAGTGTGTGATTGCGTGAGTAAATGAGAGTGTGTGTGCCCTGCGATGGGTTGGCACTCCGTCCAGTCTAGTCTAGTGCAAACCCAGGAAATGTTCTTTAACCTTGACAGGCTAACAGATGTTATGTCAGTATGTTTCAGTGTGACCTATCGTACAGCTCTCTGTAGCACCAACAATGGTTTGGCCTCTGGCTTACACATACCCAAGATAACAGCATGTTGTTAAACTTGCATATGCCCTCCATCTGACCTCCACATACTGCCCCCTTAAATCAAAAGAACATCAAATCCATGTTTCTAACACAGTATTTTGAAACACCAGGTAAATAGTGTGCACTATCCCCTGTAGTGAAAAGTCAAGAGAACATTATGTTCCACACTTTGATCCCCAGATACAGCCATTCAAGAGAAAACTTGAAACAACATTATATTCCAAAACAGACATTTGATCATCGATCTCCCACAAACCCAGGAGGATAGTACATTCAAAAATCCTTAATATGATATTTGGCTTCCTGTGCAGGGTAAAACTGAGAGGTTGTTCGGATGTTCCACCCTTCATACTGTATGTTCTCCAACACCAAGTGTCACATTTCAATCTTCATCCTTCCAACAGAAAAATAATCCTGGACCCTGGACAAATGTTATATTACAATAGCAAAATATGAACTTTGGCCTAAACATACTACCATCTAGAGAATAACATGTGAACATCATGGTGCTCCACATACTACTCACATTAGAAAGAGCAGTATTTTAAATTTCATATGACCTTTGACCATCTCAGACTGGATTTGAAAAAATGTTATGCTCCATCACCAAAATATGAACTCTGGCCTTCACATAAAGCCCTGTGAAAACCTGAAAGAACTGTATGTTCCATAACTTTCAAATGACCTCCACTTACTACACTGCTCACATGCTGTCAACCTTCATGCAACCTCTGGTGTCCTCAGAGTTATAAATATGGAAGATTGCTACAGTATGTTCCACCATTACATTTGAACCTTAGCTTCCAGATATTGCCATGTGGACTGTAAACCTGAGAGAACATCATGTTCCGCAACCATTATATGCCATATGGCCTGCACCATTTCACCACAACTTCAACATAGCGCAGTATGTATAGTAGACCTAAGAGAACTATAGGTTCCTCCACCTACTGAGCTCTGACATCTACTGCCCTCTGTAATGGCCACTTGAGAGAACAGTATGTTCCACAACTCTACTACAAATGCATAAACATGTACAAGCATATGGTCCATTAGAAGCTCCCTAGAGTGTAGGTCACTCACAGGCCAGAGCCACATAAAGGGGGTTTTTATTTTCCCTTACATAACACTGGGGTAAAGCTTTGCCTAATGCCTCTCCTTCTTCAGGCCTTCTCTGAGAAAGGCTTTACTTTCCGCTTTCAAGAAAGCACCCGATTACATAATCTGCCTTTTTCCATACATTTCACAGGCTTTGTGCAAAGAAATAGCAAGAAAATACCTCAGGCACCAACCTACTAGATAGCATATGAATGAGAAAACACACACACTAATCACAGAAGAGGCAAGGCAGAGCTTTATGATAACACTGCAGTCAATCATAGTGCTAAAGGCGTTCATGTAGGCCTACATGACCCTATCGGACCCGTGCGATAGAGTTCAGCATCGCTCTATTAGTGCTGTCATTCATGCCTCGGATAGCGAGGACGAGCAGAAGGAAGGCAGGCAGAGAGGAACAGAAAAGCAGAGGCGAAAAGGGAGAATGTGAAAGAGAGAGTGAGAATCTGAGGATGAGAAAGCCAATAATCACCCTGTCTCAACAGTAAATCAGCCACATTATTCACTTCCTTTTCAGATGACATATTTGTCACTGCATACGTGTCACTGTGAATGTTTCATGGCGTACTAGATGACTAATAATCCAGACTGCTGTTCTACTCTCCGGAGATATTTAGCATCTGGTTCACGGGTGAAAAGTGTCTTTCCAGCAGCATCTAACATAAAAGATGATATACAGATGGAATTCTCAAAAGCAGCATATATCCTATTCTCACCTGCGATTTAGTGGATAATCTCACCTGCATTGTGTACCAATGAGCTGCTGATGTAATTACAAAGACTGTCCCATGCTCATCCCAGGACATATTCCCTGTTGCTGCCCCTGTTGTCACCAAAACAGCTTTTACCCATCCACAAGACCTTTAAAGATGTGCTGGGGCATCTGGTACAAAGACATTAGTGGAAGATCTTTAGATCCTGTAATTTGTGACAAGCACATGCCATAGATGCTTGATTGAATTATTCATTCATTCATTTTCTACCGCTTATCCGAACTACCTCGGGCCACGGGGAGCCTGTGCCTATCTCAGGCGTCATTAGGCATCGAGGCAGGATACACCCTGGACGGAGTGCCAACCCATCGCAGGGCACACACACACTCTCATTCACTCAAGCAATCACACACAATAGACAATTTTCCAGAGACGCCAATCAAAGTAGCATGCACATGAATGCCAGAACCCAGGGTTTCACAGCAGAACATTGTCCAGAGCATCAGACTGCCCCTGCCATCTTGCCTTCTTCCATAGTGCATCCTGATGCCATCTCCTCCATTGGTAAGTGACACACCAATGCACCAGGTCATCCACATGATGAAAAAGAATTTGTGATTCATCAGACCACACCACCTTATTCTATTGCTCCTTGCTCCAGTTCTGATGCTCACTGATCCATTGTAAGAGCTTTTGGTGTTGGACAGGTGTCAGTATTGGTGCTCTGACTGGTCTGCAGCTGTGCAGCTCCATACTAGAGGTCTTCTCAGGTCTAAAAAATGTACCCGACCAAAGTGACCCAAATCACTTTGTACCCGAACCCGACGTGCATATATATATATATAGTTGTTTTTTTTTTAGAAAGACCAGACCCGAGACAGACCCAAAAAAATTAGACCCGAATCCGACCCGACGGCAATTCTTTTTTAACCCGACCGGACCCGAATGTTTCTTTAGTGTAACCGCTACAGCGTGGATTCAAAATTGATTGACAGGTCTGTTTCAACGAAAATTAGCTTACCGCCAGTCACACGATATCGCAAACAGTCTTGGCAAACAGAGGAGAGGTTGGAAAAGAAGTCGAGTCCATGAACACACGTGATACAGTAGTTCGGGTCTTCTCGGGTCCGTTCGGTAAAAACACATTCATTTTAAATTACCCGAGACCCGATGCCGCTATTATTATACCTGACCCGTGTCCGAGGCACACGTGAAACTTTTAGACCCGAGCCCACTCGGGTCTCGGTTCGGACCTCGGGTCTTCGGATCTAAGTGGACCCGTTAAGACCTCTACTCCATACACAACAAGCTGTGATTCATTGTGTGTTCTGACACTGACTGAGAACTGTATCCTTGCTGTCTAATATATCCCACCCCTTTTCAGGTGCCACTGTAATGAGATAATCGATGTTTATTCGTTTAACCAGTCGATGGGTCAGATGTGTAGATTCAACTTTTTCCTAAAGCTTTTGAAAAAGCATCATAAACTCACAACTTTTAGTTTCTAACCGGATCACTGAGTGTATGCTGAGCAGAGTGTGTGCTGCCTCATGAGTCAGTGTGAAGCCAGACAGCACAGCTGGTCTGTACAAGCATGGAGATGCAGAGTGACTCCATTCACCATAACGACAGCTGAATGGACTTATTCATCACAGTGCATCATCGTTAGCTGTCAATCATCCTATCCTCTTCTTCATAGCACTAACCACGAAACAAAAAACCATGGCTGTGTTTCAAATGTCATGCTGGTGTATTCATTTAAATTTTCAATCCATATAAATAGACATTGTCACAAACCAGCTGTGGATTTTGATCCCTAACAAACACTAAACTCTTGGAATTAAACTCGTGGAGATGACCTGATGAAGGAACCTTGCGAGGAACCAGACTTCCAAGGGAACCCATGCTCTTCTATTTGACACCAGACCTGACACCAACTCTGTGGAGGTTCAACATCAGTTGATTGTGAATAATTATCCTGAAATAGCAGAGGAAAGTTTCAGAGTTCTCAAATTTACCGTATTCAAGTGAGCCGGGTGTGTGTTCATGGTGTGTGTGTGTGTTCACTGCTGTGTGTGTGCGCACTTTGGATGGGTTTAATGCAGAGAACAAATCCTGAGTATGGGTCATGAACTTAGCTGTATGTCACTTCACTCACATACTACTTAGCATGTTTCTGTTAAATTTGGCCAACTACTGTAATATACACCCTCTCATTGATCCAGATCTAGTCATGTTGAAGGACCTTGTTTGCTTATGGTAAACACAGCACTAGTTCAATGCTCCCAGTATGGGCCCCCTTGGGGAATAGACCTGATTTAATACAGGAATGTGTGAACTTAAATACCCTTATTAAGGGTACAAAAAAAAAAACAAAGTGCGCTCTGCCGGAATTAAGGTTCCTGGACACCACCAATAAAGCTAGATCAAAAGGTGGTTTCCACAGGAGAGTGTCTTTCAACCGCTCAATCCATAGGTCCTGGACCGGTTCAGTCTATAAAAGGTGAGATCACCACTTGCAAGATAACGAGTGACAATCATGTGCAATGCCATAGTAAAACTGGGTGAATTAAAAGCTGGCAATGAAGAAAACACTTCATGGGAGTGACTAAGGGGCTTTTTACTCCTGGTCACTTCATGCGTTTTGTGTGATCTATTAGCTATACGATTAGCTATCCGGTGGTAAAAAGACCAGGTCTAAACGCCCTCCGAAACGTTTTAGAGACGAATATAAATCTGATCCTTCAAATCCCTTCAGGAGGTGGTCTGGGAGATGAAACTGGACAGGTGTAAATGAATGTGGTTGTTCAAGCCACATACGTCAGCGCTATACTCCTCCCAAACGGAAGTACGTCACTCGCAGGTGACTCACGAGTCGTGCATCACGCCAGAAACAAATAACATGGATGACACGCAGGCACTATGGAGCGATGAAAGCGTCCAACAAAAACATATAGAAACAAAAGTATATTTAAGTATATACACCAAAGCGTGTTCCATTTCAATTACCCCGGAAATGAGGTAAATATATATATTTGCATTTTGGGCGGGAGTAGAAAGATCGGATCGATATCCGATTCTTCTGAGACGCACTTATGTGGCCTGATTTGAACAGAATTGAAGCCTTATGTTTTGGACAGTCAGGTTTAGAAGCCTGACAGGTTTGTTGTTTACAATGAAGAAGCTACCTTCAGAATCTGACTGTGGATCATGTTCAAGACGTCAATCACAGAAACTGGTAACTCTTGCTGGAGTTGTACTGTATGTCATCCTGGTCTCTTTGCACATTGAAAATATTTGTGCTGTTTACAATCTGTGTTGTTTTACAGACTGCCTTTAAACAATTTAGTAAAACCACTCTCTCCATGGCAGGAAAGCTACCAACACAGAGCATGGCTGACATATGCTTCCTCTGAGACTCATGGAGCTAGCACTTTTTTTTTCAAACTATTTTTCATGCAACAATAGAGTGCAGCTGAACATGACCTCACAGATGCCCCTGATGTCTAGTGTCACCCTTATTTACCCAGGCACTATGGTCAGATTTGTTATCTTGGAAACCTAGCCATGGGTGGCAGTGGCATCTTCTGGGATTTGATCTCACAATCTCCAGACCATAAGCTTTGTGCTATTCTGCTGCACGATTCAGGAAGCTTAATATAATGCAATTTAAACAAAGAAAACTTTCTATGACCCTTTTCATAAATTAGAATAGTCTGCCTCGTATTAGAAGGCAAGCATTGTCCTGAGTTGCACTGCGTGATTAATGATGTATGAGTCACCTGTCCTTCAGATAACATACAAACCTGTTTGTTCGTTTAACATCTGAAAATCCAAGCAGTTTTGTTTTAATTCATTCCCATAGCCTGGGGAGCAACAAAGATCTTATAAGCTATGCTCTAATTCACCTTGCAAGATGTTTGCTTTGAGGGGCTTAGTGGTTAGCACGTTCGCCTCGCACCTCCAGGGTTGGGGGTTCGATTCCCGCCTCCGCCTTGTGTGTGTGGAGTTTGCCTGTTCTCCCCGTGCCTCGGGGGTTTCCTCCAAATACTCCGATTTCCTCCCCCGGTCCAAAGACATTCATAGTAGGTTGATTGGCATCTCTGGAAAATTGTCCGTAGTGTGTGATTGTGTGTGTGAGTGAATGAGAGAGTGTGTGTGCCCTGTGATGGGTAGGCACTCCGTCCAGAGTGTATCCTGCCTCGATGCTCGATGACACCTGAGATAGGTACAGGCTCCCCGTGACCCGAGAAGGTCGGATAATGAAAGATGTTTGCTTTGGAAATCACAGGACGCTAGGGTGCAATACCCATGCAAAAAAAAAACTGCTATGCATACTGTAGCAAGAGTAGCATTTTTAATACAATCACAATTTATAAGCCTTCTAGAGGCAAGTATATCCCAGCATTCCTGAGAAAAAACACGCTGCATTACAGTATAATGTATCAAATCCAATTTTTTTAAGTGAATATCAAATTCTCAGCACTAAGCAGAGAAAGACATGACAAATATTTTCTAAATATTAAAACCATGGCTGACTGTAAGTGCTGCTCCATAAAGTTACTTTTAATTGACAATGCCATTTGGTATTATAATATTGTTAAGTAGATCGTATTCGCATTTGTGCTGTGTGACAATCGCATTATACAGAATGGGATTATAGAGTTCTGATTGAATCAGCTCCATTAGTTTGTTGTGACAGACGTATCGGCTTTTGTAGAGATGCTGTGGATGCAAAACACGAATCAGTTTGTTTTTTTTTACTTTTATTGTTAGCATTAGCATTAGACTCGAAGTCGTGTGCCGACATCAATCACTGTATTAAGAAAAAAACTTTGAGCACTCGATCAAACAAGTAACAGCGCCATTATCCAGAGCAACATTCATTCATTCATTCATTCATTCATTTTCTACCGCTTATCTGAACTACCTCGGGTCACGGGGAGCCTGTGTTTATCTCAGGCGTCATCGGGCATCGAGGCAGGATACACCCTGGACGGAGTGCCAACCCATCGCAGGGCACACACACACTCTCATTCACTCACACATTCACAACACTACGGACAATTTTCCAGAGATGTCAATCAACCTACCATGCATGTCTTTGGACCGGGGGAGGAAACCGGAGTACCCGGAGGAAACCCCCGAGGCACGGGGAGAACATGTAAACTCCACACACACAAGGCGGTGGCGGGAATCGAACCCCCAACTCTGAAGGTGTGAGGCGAACGTGCTAACCACTAAGCCACCGTGCACCCACAGAGCAACATATTTTATCTTATTTTTATACATCTTTTTACATTTGGGAAGTCGTGGCCTAATGGTTAACGAGTCTGACTCCTAACTCTAACGTTGTGGGTTCGAGTCTCGGGCTGGCCACGACTGAGGTGCCCTTGAGCAAGGCACCGAACCCCCCCAACTGCTCCCCGGGCACTATAGAATAAATGGCTGCCCACTGCTCCGGGTGTGTGTTCACTGCTGTGTGTTTGCACTTTGGATGGATTAAATGCAGAGAACAAATTCTGAGTATGGGTCACCGTACCTAGCCGTATGTCACATCACTTTCACTGAGCAATGGAGGGTTAAGGGCCTTGCTCAGGGGCCCAGCAATGGCAGCTTGCTGGACCTGGGATTTGAACTTCGCTAGTCAAACACCATAGGCGTGTAGTAGTAAATGAAACTAATGGGGTCTTCTGTTGTTGTACTGTAGCAGTTCCATCTCAAGCCTGTGAGATGCTTTTCTGCTCATCACTGTGGTAAAGAGTGGCTATCTGAGGAACCACAGCTTTCCTGTCAGATAGAATGAACACAAACTAATTATTCCAGCCAGTGTCCATTATCCAGAACACGCTCAGTCCCGGGTCTACTTGAGTTTCGTCAATCAGCTCTTAGGATAGGTACACAGTACATTATTAAAGACTCCAAGGAAAAACAGCCAAGGCTTATAAGAGCTCTCTGCTGCATGGATGCTTATAGAGCTTGCAGACAGATGAAAGCCATTGTGGTTATCAGCAGGGTCGCTCGATTACACACGGCATCGTGACCATTTCCTCCAAAATCAAAATCGCCAGGCACGATTGTGAGATCAAAGACCACTCAGCTCGTTCAGCCGTAGATCTTTTTCACGAAACAAAGTCAACGCAGTCATCTGTATGCCTGATGACCACAGGGCTTCTTTCGCATTTAAGGAAAACATGAAATGACAGGAAGAATAAAAAGGGTCTTGCGAGCAGGCAGTGACGTCAAGAGATAACGTAGACCGATCTACGAAAGGTCACGTCAAAAGATTAATAGCGATTCCACTTCTTTCTGCTTCAAACAAAAATAAACAAATAAAAATAAATAAATAAATAAATAAAAAACACAACAGAGAGTGAGTCACTCGGATCAAATGATCAAACCGTTTTCAGACAGCGCCAACATTAATCTTCAAGGTGATGAAGTGAAAATGTGAAAACGCAGCACTGGGATGCTGGCTGTCACAATAACGTCACTGACACCACACTCACTCGTTGCTATCTTATAGTGTTTTTCCACAAGTCTATTACACTTTGTAACACGCTATCTCTGTGTGTGTGTGTTAGCACTTAGTGGCAGTAAATTGTGCAGGAATGACTTTTGTCTCCTGGGTTCAGCTTGGTGTAAATTACATGCATTTTGGTCTCGGTAGAGTCCCGAGAACTTGCCGTAAGAACAGCATATAGATCCCATTTCTGTCTTCACATGCTCCATTGAGATGGCACACACACATAAAGGTGCTTCAGGTTAATAGAGATAGGACCGACGTGCTGAATGTCTGTGTGTATGTGCACTGATGCAGTAGCAATTTAGTGTATATAGTAGGTACGCAAGCGCTAAACATCCCCAGTGTCTAAATCATGTATGGAATTATATTATTTTACTCTGCACTTGGGGGGCACGGTGGCTTAGTGGTTAGCACATTCGCCTCACACCTCCAGGGTTCGATTCCCGCCTCCGCCTTATGTGTGTGGAGTTTGCATGTTCTCCCCGTGCCTCGGGGGTTTCCTCCGGGTACTCCAGTTTCTTTCACCGGTCCAAAGACATGCAGGGTAGGTTGATTGGCATCTCTGGAAAATTGTCCGTAGTGTGTGAGTGTGTGAGTGAATGAGAGTTTGTGTGTGCCCTGCGATGGGTTGGCACTCCGTCCAGGGTGTATCCTGCCTCGATGCCCGACGACGCCTGAGATAGGCACAGGCTCCCCGTGACCCGAGGTAGTTCGGATAAGTGGTAGAAAATGAGTGAGTGAGTGAGTGAGTGAGTGAGTGAGTGAGTGAGTGAGTGAGTGAGAGTGTCCTGCTCCCAAAATCTGAATGTTCTACTTCTATTTTTTTTTTTTTACAATTTAAATGAAAACTGATTGTCTACAACGCCACAGAGGATCGTTCAGCCGTAGCAGGCATTAAACGGGAACTAAAGGTCTGTGCATTAAACACAGAGTCTGCTTTTATCTTTTACCTTATTGTTTAATGTATTACTATAGCCTGAAAATTCATTCATTCATTCATTTTCTACCGCTTATCCAAACTACCTCGGGTCACGGGGAGCCTGTGCTGGGTTGGGGATTTGATTTCCGCCTCCGCTTTGTGTGTGTGGAGTTTGCATGTTCGGAGAAGTTCAGATAAGCGGTAGAAAATGAATGAATGAATGAATAAAAAAATGATTAATATTATGTTTTTCACTTTGTCAGTTTTTTCTTACAGCTGCACTGCAACGTCTGTTGTTAAAAGCGCTATAGAAATAAAATCGATTTGTTTCGAATTTGTCTTGTTATTATAATACGTCATAATACTAACAACTGAAACCGAAGGGAAAAAGTTCTTTGTTAGCATTTTATTTTTAATTTCAGGTTTTAAGGAAATGTTTAACTTTAAAGGTGATGTTCTAGTACAAGAAAAAAACTGACAAGAAAATGTAAAACTTTTAGAGGTGTATAATGTGATCTCTGTGGAAATGTGCAACGATTTATTTTTAGATTCTATTTATAGCAACAGGAATTGGATGTAACGTTGTATCTCGTCGTGTTCGTTATTTTCTGCTCCTGACCTTCGTGTGCCTGTTTGTGGATCATTATGGATCTGTTCATGATGACTGGGTTTACTGGGGTGTTTGACCAGGCTTCCTGTTCCAGACGCGATTATTGGAAAAAAGCATAAATACACACATTGTGTGTGTGTGTGTGTGTGTGTGTGTGTGTGTGTGTGTGTGTGTGTGTGTGTGTGTGTGTGTGTGTGTACAAACAACCTTCTCTCTCTCTCTCTCTCTCTCTCTCTCTCTCTCTCTCTCTCCTAACGTCAGTCTGCCATGCCGAGATTCACACCCAGGAGCCCTGCTGAGTCCTCGCTAACATATGGAATGCAATCAGAGCAGAAGTTTTGGTCAGACAGACCGCAGATCTACGGGAGTTCTCTAATCCACTTAAAAACAGAGAGAGACGAAAGCAGCTGAAATGCAAGCTGAACAGAAACAAACAAAAAAAAAAAAGGGCAGCATGTCGTTCAGGGTCGGTGGAGGCACTTTAGAATTGAACCACACTGTTTCTCATTAACCTCCTGATGAGTAGTGCTACTGAGGATGGGGCAGGACAAGGAGGTCACCAGAAGGAGAAGTGCTGGGGAAGAAATTCGGCACTTACCTTACACACACACACACACACACACACACACACACACACACACACACACACACACAGACTGGAGTTTGTGAAACTGAAGTAATAAGAAGAGGAGGAGTCTGTAGTGACGTGGCGAAACCCATTAGGCATGTATTAGGGTTTAGACATCTTTATTTATTCTGGTTGCTTTTTTTTTCCCTGACAAGTCTTCAGGAGAAAGGAGTTTTTTCTAGAGTTGCTTTTTTTGTCTAACTAACTTCAACAAAGAAGGAAAAAAAGAGAAGCTCGTTAGAGAAAGATACTCTAGCCGCTATAACATACTGTGAGCTAGAACTCATTTCAGGACTTTCACAATTATAGCTGAGTTTTAATTATCGTTTCCATAGTAACAGCATGTACACAGGAACATGAACTGTACAATGCAGTGTGTAATCATGGACATGGTGAAGTTTTGTGTAAAGAGATGTTTCTTTAACATTCGACGAAGGAGTCTCCAGTATCAGTGTGCTTCACACACAATAATAATGATGCTTCACACGCAGAACGCCAGCGATTTGAGTGGCAACGTACTGGACAAAACGGTTAAAGTCTGTGAGGTGTGTGTATGTGTGTAACCGGTAGGTGGGGGACCGTGAACGAGGAAGGGAGTGTGTGCTTGTCTGTGTGCTCTGGGGAGTGTAGTCCATGGCAACCATGTTTGAAGGCCACAGTGAACACTGAGAAGTGATGTTCATGGATTGTGGTGTGGAGTTCATGGATTATGGCAGGGAGTTTGTGGATTATGGAACGGAGTTCATTGAGTTTTTGGATTATGGAATGGAGTTTTTGGATTGTGACATGAAGTTTGTGGATTATGGAATGGAGTTTGTGGATTATGGAATGGAGTTTGTGGATTGAGACATGAAGTTTGTGGATTATAGAATGGAGTTTGTGGATTATGGAACGCAGTTCATTGAGTTTGTGGATTATGGAATGGAGTTTGTGGATTATGGAGTGGAGTTTGTGGATTGTGAAATGAAGTTTGTGGATTATAGAATGGAGTTTGTGGATTATGGAACGGAGTTCAATGAGTTTGTGGTTTATGGAATGGAGTTTGTGGATTATGGAATGGAGTTTGTGGATAATGGAATGGAGTTTGTGGATTATGGAATGGAGTTTGTGGATTATGGAATGGAGTTTGTGGATTATAGAATGGAGTTTGTGGATTATGGAATGGAATTTGTGGATTATGTAATGGACTTCATTGAGTTTGTGGATTATGGAATGGAGTTTGTGGATTGTGACATGAAGTTTGTGGATTATAGAATGGAGTTTGTGCATTATGGAACGGAGTTCAATGAGTTTGTGGATTATGGAATGGAGTTTGTGGACTATGGAATGGAATTTGTGGATTGTGACATGACGTTTGTGGATTATAGAATGGAGTTTGTGGATTATGGAACGGAGTTCATTGAGTTTGTGGATTATGGAATGGAGTTTGTGGATTGTGACATGAAGTTTGTGGATTATAGAATGGAGTTTGTGGATTATGGAACGCAGTTCATTGAGTTTGTGGATTATGGAACGGAGTTCAATGAGTTTGTGGTTTATGGAATGGAGTTTGTGGATTATGGAATGGAGTTTGTGGATTATGGAATGGAGTTTGTGGATTATGGAATGGAATTTGTGGATTATGGAATGGACTTCATTGAGTTTGTGGATTATGGAATGGAGTTTGTGGTTTGTGACATGAAGTTTGTGGATTATAGAATGGAGTTTGTGGATTATGGAACGGAGTTCAATGAGTTTGTGGATTATGGAATGGAGTTTGCAAAGTTTGTGGTTTGTGGTGAGGAGTTCGTGGACTGCCGTGCTGAGGCCATAACTAACTTCACTGTGTTAACAGTGACTCTGGATCACCCCATCAATGATGTATTCAATATGTCTATAGATCCATTAAAATTCAATTCATTTAAGATGGCACAGAGTTTGAGCAGGACTGTTTAATTTTCAGTTTGTCGAACACTAAATAAACCTCCATTAGTTATTGCACTTTAACAATGAACTTAAGGACTAAAAACAAGTAAAAGGTTGTAAACAACTCGTTCTGAGAAACCCACATACAAGAGGTTTGTGTTTACGCTAGAGAGAAACATTTACAGCCAGTGCTCAAGGGAAGAAGACACACACACACACACACTCACACACACACACTCACACAGACATACACACACATTCACACACACACACACACACACACACACACACTCACACTCACACACACACACACACACACACTCACACACACACACACAAACACACACACACTCACACACTCACACACACACGCACACACACACGCACACACACGCACACACACTCACACTCACACACACACACACACAAACACTCAGACTCTCTCTCTCTGTCGCTCTTAATGAAAATTAGCATGCCGTGTGTTGTGCGTGTGATTTAGTTTACACACACACACACACACACACACACACACACACACACACACCACAGCACCCTGTTTCATTGCAGATGCCAGGAGGAGTGATATTATAACAGATGACACTAGGAGCAGAAGGGCAGAATAAAGAGGAGAGAAATGTATTATTCTTCTATTCGTAATGGAGAGTTTGAAATTATTTAAAGCAGAAAGAGAAAGAATTGGAGATATATAAAGATGTACAGAGACATGGATAGAGAGGGATTCAGAAGGAGCGAGGGAGCGTGCTGTCGAATGCTATTTATAGACTGGAAGTCATGGAGCATGAGTAGACAGGAAAAGCCTCCTCCCCATCTCTCTCTCTCTCTCTCTCTCTCTCTCTCTCTCGCTCTCTCTCTGTGATGGGCTTTGAGTATGCATATCTATTGGCCCATGAACATGTAAGACATCTTGCCTCTGGCCTCGTACACAGATATACGCCTCAATGCAAACAAGACCTCACTAAAGCAGCCTGAATCCAAACGAGACAATCCCCGGCTTTTCTCGTGTTGCTTTGCATACAAGAAATAAGCGACATGGTAATATTTATAGACATGCCGTATTATAAAAAGGTCCACATCAAACTTACAGACATTCCCTCACCTAATTACTTTCTTCTATCGCACTACTGTGTGACACTGAAGCTTTTAAGAATCGCAGAATTTGCTGCTTAATTGAGAATATCTCGGATCTCGGCTTAACGCTGGATCTCGGAATCATGATATGTTCCACTGACGGGCACTTAGAGTAGAGTCGGTGAGTCATTTTTGCCTCAACGGATCACTGTCTGTGTTTTGACTCGCTGTAACGAAGAAGGTCACCTGGGGATAAGCGCTAAAGTGGACAACAGAATTAGTCTGCAGAGGGAACACAAAAGAACCCTGAGCTCGGTTCTCCACTATGTTCCTGGGGTGGAAGATGAGACTCTATACTACTAGCTTTCATACTGTGTCCTGAGCACATCTTATACCACAGTGGTACTGTAACAGCAGCTGCTCTGACCGCATTTCTGTTTGAAAAGCAAATCACAGGTTCTACTAAAACAGGTATGTTATTGTTTCCAGTATAGTAACAACTTGGACATGGACTTGTATGATGGACATTTCCATAATGCACGACGAACAACGGACAGATTAAAAACAAGTTATTTACAGTAACAAAGATAACCGTAATCGCTAACGCGGTTTTAAGGAGTCTCCAGTACCAGCGCTTTGTAGCTGGTGTGTTTAGGTGTGTTTAGGTTTCTGTTTAAAAGTCAATTATAAATGGATAAAAAACTGCAAGTTTTCCTTCATTATTAGATTCTTTAGTTGAAATGGTTGGCAAATTGTTGTGGAATAACAGGAATAAATCATTTTATCAAGCATACAGAATTTCTCTACTGTAGCAGCAGCATCACTATTATTATCTCATATTTATAAAACATAATAACATCCAACATAAAAGATAATAACCATCCCTGTATTACCACACCAGACATAATTATTAATTATTGTCACCCCTTTATTGCTCACTAGATCATATCATTGCCGTCATGCTTGTTATCTTGTAAATAATCACAATCCCTCCATTATCTCATAGATAAAGATTTGAAAAATTATGAAATAGTAAATAAAACCCATAGACTATCATACGGTTTAACAAATGATGAAATTAAGTACACCACCTTATATCATCCTACAATAGAAGACTAAGTTTAGACAGAGATAAATACCGGCTACCAGTTATCTCATCTTTTAATACATTATGCTGAAATTACACCAGCTTATAATCACATCCATACTCAGACTCTTAGTTATTGTCCAACATGATCTCATGATCAAAATAAGAGCCCATGAGATAATAACTGTCCACCAATTATCTTATACGTTAACAAACTACAATATAATTAACAACAGCTTACAAACTCACACATTAGCTGAGTGTTATTTAGCACTCTCAGTGTTATCTTGTACTTTGGCAGATTACAAGATAACTACTGTCCACCAATTATCTCATACTTGAACAAACTACGATATACTTAACAGACCATGAGATAATGACTGTCCACCATTTATCTCATAGCATTACTTCTACCATTATCTCTTAGTTCAGCAGACCATGTGAAAACTACATCACCTTACATCTTCATAAATTATCACACTATTGTGCATTTACTGTTTATACTTAAGGAGACTCTGAGATCTTTCATGTTCCCTGGATTATGAGATAACTCAGCATAAACTTATCTCACAATACAATACACAGCATGAAATTATTTTCACCAACTAATTTATTATACTTTTAGATCATTACCATTTAGCATCATCTCATACTTTAGTAGTCTAAGAGATAAATACAATGACGTATATTCTCCTATTATCTCAAATAGTTAATTTAGTTAAATAGTTAATCAAATATACACTCAAATATTCAGTGTGCCTCACTTATCTTATAATCCAGGAGATAATGAGACAATTACCATCCAAACACAGTCTGAAACTGTATCAGATAATGATGTAATTCCTATCCGTGATATTATCTCATAGTGATGCAGAACATGAGATATCCACCATCCTTGCTAATGGAGGTGAGAAGGAGTTTTTCCTCTTAATTATTTCCTACATTCAAAGTTATGATTTCAGCACAGCTTATGATTGACCCAAATTCCATGCTTATGCATCACATTCGCAGTGAATGAATTATATTAACTCCAACCAAAGCAAAAAAGTTAATGAACGGGAGACTTACAGGAAAGTAGAGAAGAAGAGCTCCAAACAAGATGGCTTCCAGCAGAACCAGTCCTGAAGCCCTGATGCTCTGAAAGATAAAAGGTTGACAGGAAACGTATGACTCATTTGAGATTCATTTATTCTCTGTCTTTTCCAGGAGATGTATTGAAGGCAAGACCTCGATTACAATGGTGTGGAAATCAGAGCTGAAAAGAAATTGCAGAAATAGGAACATGGTCATTGCACTGAAGCATTGTAACATGAACATTGAAGACAATATGAGCATGTGTACCAGGGTTAAAGCATGTGATGGATACTTCCAAGGGACAACGATGAAGCTTGTGGTTGTAAAATCTTCATCGTTTTCTTCTATAGTAGATCCATTACAGTAAATTACAGCTTACAAAATACACAACAATGAGAACATCTCTGGGGGCACGGTGGCTTAGTGGTTAGCACGTTCGCCTCACACCTCCAGGGTTGGGGGTTCGATTCCCACCTCCGCCTTGTGTGTGTGTGGAGTTTGCATGTTCTCCCCGTGCCTCGGGGGTTTCCTCCGGGTACTCCGGTTTCCTCCCCCGGTCCAAAGACATGCATGGTAGGTTGATTGGCATCTCTGGAAAATTGTCCGTAGTGTGTGAGTGTGTGAGTGAATAAGAGTGTGTGTGTGTGCCCTGTGATGGGTTGGCACTCCGTCCAGGGTGTATCCTGCCTCGATGCCCGATGACGCCTGAGATAGGCACAGGCAAGGGTTAGAAACCTTTCTCAATTGCCCAATATTGGCAGCTTGGCAGTGCTAGGGCTTGTACCCCAACAGTCCAAATCAACAACCCAGAGCCTTAAGCATGTACATTCATATTCAATACATATGTTTCGAATCCAAACAATTGTATAGTCCTTTACACTTCTAGATCTGACTCTGAGATCGGACTGAACTCCGTTCAATACATCTTCATTAAATAAAGCTTCAAACCATGACATCTCAGAACCGAGCTTTCGATATCCTCCTATTCGCCATACAGTTAAAGCGCATTTCTTCTTTACTACTCCTTACAGACCGCTAATGTACGCCCCACAGGCTAATGCCTTCTCTGTGAATAAGACGTACTCTTTTATGCGAGAGCTCCCGAATAATATGATTGAGCAGAAGCGACTGGAGGGCAAGCAGTGATGCATGTGAATAGATTTTCTCCACGCACAGCCGTGTTTCATGAAAAAATAGCGCCAAAAATAACCGCTGAGCACTCGACTCCAGATTACGGCCTATTTCAGACAGAGGGAGGAAAAAAGCTATCCTTCTAACATTCAATGCATGCATTAGTTGTAAAGGCACAGGGAGGAAAATAAAAATAAGGCTTTTCATCGGTAACAGGTATCGAAGACCTGCCAGGCATTCTGCAATCAAACAACCAATACCTGCCCCAAAAGCAGTGACTACATTAAAGAGTAGAAAAGGAAAAACAAAACAAAAAAAACGCTCAATCTGAACGCTGTTCTATTCACCCAGACTTCATGTCTTCATCATCCGGGATTGGGGTAGTGAAGAATACGGTAGATCTAAACACTGATGTTTAGGAAAACACTCATTCTGTGTTCAACACATACAGAAGGATGGTGTAGATACATGATCGGTGTCTACTGATACTTTTATAAGGCACTGCGAGTTGGCTGGATGAGTTTTTAACAATGAAATATTTCCCAAGAGAACTTCAGAAAAGCAGGTAAAACAGATCAACTTTTGGTTTGTGAACATATTGAAAAAAAAAAACATCAGTATTATATCAGTCAAACGATCCTAAAGCGGTGTATATATGAACACATGACAGCTGAGAGAGAGAGAGAGAGAGAGAGAGAGAGAGAGAGAGAGAGAATGTGAGTGAGAGAGTGAGGGAGAGAGAGAGAGAGAGAATGTTGAGGAGCTAGCTTGCTGAGTAGCGAGAGCGAGCTCGAGTAGAACTGTCGCTATATTCTGACTCTCTGATGTTATATTATACTCTATCTCTCTCTCTCTCTCTCTCTCTCTCTCTCTCTCTCTCTCTCTCTCTCTCCTCTATCTTCTCTCTCCTCTATCACCTCTCTCCTCTCTCTCTCTCCTCACTCTCTCTCTCTCTCTCTCTTCTCCTCTCTCTCTTCTCTCTCTCTCTCCTCTTCTCTCCTCTCTTTCTTCTTTCTCTCTATCTTCTTCCTTAAGATGTCCTTATAATATTATGGTTGATGTTTAAGTAGTTAAAGTGACCCAAAAAAGGAAAAAGGTTTCATTTTCATGTATTACACCAAAGCAAAGCTTCTCTTTGTCTCTGCAGCTTTACACTAACAGATTCTGTGTATAACTAATCAGCAGAGGACCAAATGAACAACTCAGGATTTTTTATTTTTTTACCTTTATATACTAAACTTATAGCGGCATGTTTTTCATCTCAGCAAAAAAATCACTCCACTACATGCACCGTTCAATTCAGCATCACTATCCAGTCCTGATATCTACTGGGTCGGTAACATCTCTGTCTATCTGATCGTCTTTCTCCACAGAATCTTGTCATCTTATTTTTCTCTGTGTGAGCAGTCTTATCCTCGATCCCCATCTCATGATGACAAAGCCATGCGTTCCACGTAGAACCGACCGTAAACTGGAGTGGGCCACTACAGGACTGCATGTGAACGCATGAGCAAAAAATACACACTGTAAACTCACAGGGCTATTAAACTAAACAACATAATCAGCAAACGCACACGAAGCTACTCATCAAATATTAAAGCTGCTCAGATTTTTATGGTCTAATGCACTGAAAGGTCACACCAAATCGATGGGAATCGTTACAGGAGCTGCTGACCGGCATTGATAACTGCGCTGCGTGTTGCTGTTCCTGATCTGCTCTGCTACACTCTGGAGAAAATTTACAAGAAACCTACGGTGTACACGTTTAAAGGGAATGTTTCTATATAAAAGTTACAATGGTTCTGTCATTTGACTCAGAAACACACTTTATTAAATGTTCTTTGTCTTAAGGTTGGATGGTCCTATGAAGAACTTTCAACATCCCTGGAACATTTCATTCATTCATTCATTCATTCATTCATTCATTCATTCATTCCTTCATTTTCTACCGCTTATCCGAACTTCTCGGGTCACGGGGAGCCTGTGCCTATCTCAGGCGTCATCGGGCATCGATGCAGGATACACCCTGGACGGAGTGCCAACCCATCGCAGGGCACACACACACTCTCATTCACTCACACACTCACACACTACGGACAATTTTTCCAGAGAAGCCAATCAACCTACCATGCATGTCTTTGGACCGGGGGAGGAAACCGGAGTACCCGGAGGAAACCCCTGATTCACGGGGAGAACGTTGGAACATTTCCATTACACAAAAGGTTTTCTTTAGTGGAAAAAGGTTCTTTAGACTGTAAAAAAAAGATCTTTACAGCACTAAGAAAAGAGGGTCTAAGAAAAGCAACCATTTATCAAAAGGTTCTTTGGGAACCAAAAATGGTTCGTTCTTTTCCATTGTTGCTAATACTCCTTTTTGGATCTTTCTGGCATTTTTTTTTAGTCTATGGAACCATAAAATGATGCTTTGTAGAACCATTTTGAAGAATTCCCTGAAAAGAACCAGATGGAGTTCTTCGAATCCCAGATTGTTGTGTCTTTTTAGAGTAATTGAGGATTTCCAAGTTTATCCAAGGGTTCTAGATAAACCCATTGTTCCAGACAAGGTTCTATTACCAGGATACATTATTAAAAACAAAGATGCCAGGAGGAACAAAGGGGTTTGCAGAGTGTTGCTTTAGAAGAACCAACTGTTCTGAAGGTTGAAGCCTTTACACAATGAGCAGAAGTAAAAAGCTGAGGTTTCTAATGCTGTAAAGGAACTCCAGCACGGTCACATGACTTCAGCATCAGCACTAAGCTTTCAACTCTCTCAGTCTTTATTTAAAGCCATCTTCCCTGATCAGGATCCACTCTGCTCTTGTTGGGGATGAAGCTGAAGGAATGAACAGTTGCAGTTGGAGGAGTTTGAAGAGTTTGTTATTAGTAGAAACACAACCAGGCTGCAGTAGGAGATGAGTTTTCCTGTTCAGCATCATCACCTATAATGTCCTCCACATCGTCTGTAGGAACGTTTAGACACGTGTTCACGTCACAACCTCCTTTTTCATCCGATGTTAAAGCTTATGAAGAAATGACCAGTGGTGTTTTACTGATGGGTTTTATATCGTAGGTCAAATAAAAACCTGAAAAGATCTCCCGCTTGTATGAACTCGGTTATTTTGTTAGTGTATTTCAGTGACATGACGTTAATCATAGCGGTACCTTGTTCCTGCGGAAGTGGTAAATCAGCACCATGCTGATGAAGTCCAGCAGCATGCAGATGGCCTGGAGGATCAGCACGGCGATACGGAGATATCCTTCACCGTGAGCCACACACGGTGTATCGTCCTTACAGTTTATACATCCCTCCTCACAGGGCAGACACACGCTAGAGCCCGCAGGGTCACGGGAACTCACGGCCTTCCCTGGAGAGAAGAAGAAAAAAAATAAATCTCACACTACTCACAGTAGAGAGATGTTCTTCAGAGGTGAAGCTGGAGGATATACAATAGATTCTTTCAAATAAACTGTTTTAATAAACAATGTGGAAACATTTTTTAACCTCTTAACTTACTGGTTAAGTTGCTCTTCTACTATTAAAGATAAAGGTTTTGTCAGAGTGGATGGTTTATCTTTAAATTCTGTGAATCGTTTCTATTGACAATATTTTCAATATTGCAATGCCATAGCAGCTCCAATGTTTTGGTTACTTGTACCACCCTTTTCCACCGGAAAGAACCAGGTGCTGGTTCAGAGCTAGCACTAGTGCTGGTACAGAGTTGGTTCCACTGTCGAACCTTCTAAGATCCGGTTTGCCTTTCCATCGGTTAGAGAGCATCACAGAGCCGAGTCTGACGTCACTGTATACGTGTCACGTTACACAGCAACGTTAGCGCAGAAGCGACAAACACAAACACAACAACAATGGCGGATGTTGCTTTACTGTTAATGCTCATGGCTTTGTGAACCTACATTAAAATCCAATGTGTACGTGCAGCTCCGTTTAATCTGTATAAACAGAGGTTGTAATCGAGAAAGTACATTGCATAAGTACATTATTTTATCATTAACACAGAAAAAAGTTAGCCTTAGCATGTAGCTACATACTATCATGTGTGCTGATAACAGATCATATTGTAAAGTAAAAGTGTATTAAACATTAGTATACTGTACTTAAGGTACATTATCAAAAGCGCTAATGGTAGCCCCGCCCACAGCTCCTGACACAAGCGGTTCTTAAGTCTAGACCAGCAACATTTTGGTGCTACTTAAGAACCACTTTTACTGTCGAAAAAGAACTGGTTCTAAATTAGGCTCCGAACCAGCACTCAAACTGCCTCGGTGGAAAAGGGGCACCAAAGAACTTTTTTAGTAAATGCTTCTTTTTCTTTGTGGCACAACGAATATTTTTATAGACAGATGAACCTTTTTTCAATACAAAGAACTTTTTGAGCAATGGAAACATAAAGGTTCTTCACTGAATCATAGACAATTTCAGTCTAGACACCAAGAACCAAGAAGAGAGTATGGCACCAAGAAAAAAGTGGTGGGATGTGGTAGCTCAGTGGTTAAGGTGTTGGGCTACTGATCGGAAGGTCCACCAAGCTGCCACTGCTGGACCCCTGAGCAAGGTCCTTAAGTTGCTTAGTTGTAAGTCACTCTGGATAAGGGTGTCTGCTAAATAATGTAAATGTAAATGTGTTTTCCAGAACCTTTTACCTAAAGGTTCCCTAGGGAACCAAAAATTGGTTCTTCTATGACATCACTGGTGCCCCTTTTCCACCGAGGCAGTTTGAGTGCAGGTTCGGAGCCTAATTTAGAACCAGTTCTTTCTGTTTCGACCTCCAAAGCACCGACTCCGAACCAGGAAAAGTGGTTCTTAAGTAGCACCAAAACGTTGCTGGTCTAGACTTAAGAACCGCTCGCGTCAGGAGCTGTGGGCGGGGCTACTGTTAGCGCATTTGATAATGTACCTTAAGTTTACTAATGTTTAATACACTTTTACTTTACCGCAATATGATCAGTTATCAGCACCCATGATAGTAGGTAGGCTAACTTTTTTCTGTGTTAATGATACGGAGCTCAAGTACACGTTGGATTCGCCGCGTTTAGATGCTAATGTAGGTTCATAAAAAGCCATGAGCATTACACTTGTCTTTTTTTAACCTAGCTCCAAATAACACTTTACACCAAAAAGGTTCTAGAGTTCAATAGTGACAAAAAAGAACCCTATTTCCTACATAAAGATACTTTGTGCTAAAAATTTGGTTTTGGTTTTACAGTTATTAAGCTAAAATTTGTCTTTTCCATCGCTTGGTTGTATCATATTGTAAAATCTTTTTTGTGATTTTCTTTGCATGAAAATGATTCCTATTATTATTGAAATAGGAACCCGAGTATACACAAGAAGCTCAGATGTGATGGTTTTAGAAGATATTTATTAATAAAGTGGTGAAACAGTTTTCCCTCAAAGAAAAGTTTTAAATTGAAATAAAAAACTACTCAATCTATATTTGGGAGTTCCTGAACATTTGCCCTAAAAGCATTATTTTTACTCCATTTAAATAATTTAGCTTGCAGTCATTCGTTCTTCTCTCCACCTTTCGTCTTTCTGTCTCCGTTCTCCTTTCTCCAGCGGTAGATAAAAACCTAGCATATCCTTTTTCTCTTGAATTCTTACATTTGATTGGTCAGAAGTTGTAAAAAAACAAACAATAATTTTGTAGCAATGTGCGTCAATAACTAGTTATTGTTTCTATAGTGACGGTAAGTAAAATACACAGGAAAGAAGTTATAGGTGTCAGGACATGTAAGAGTTTTGTCAAATTCCCAGACATGAGAAGGTCCTCAGTTTTTTATTCTTTTTGTTTGTTTGTTTGTTTGTTTTTTGTTCTTTAAAAATAAATAAATAAATAAATAAATAAATAAATAAATAAATAAATAAATAAATAAATAAATAAATAAATAAGGAGATCCTGGTGAATAAACAATTATTTTTCTATGCTTTAGTACATTTGAGAACAGGAAGTACTGTAACACGTCTTAAAACATGTGTCTCTACGATATTAAATGAATCTATGTTGTAAATTAAAATGTTATAAGCATGTCTTTATTCACTTAAATGCTTTCAGATCAAATTTGTTTCCTATATTGGATCCATAGGGATGATTGAATGTCAGCGATGCGGGGATAAAAACAGTCCCAAACGCAGGATAGCTAAAATAAACAGATTTATTAACTTAAAAAACACAAAACAGGGACAAGGACTCGACAAGGGACAAGACAAAAGACGAAGATTCGGCGCTGCCATAAACAACGTGGCACGGTTCGATACACAAGACAATTATCACATGAGGAACAGGTGTGCAGAGACGGGGAGGAGTAAACAAGGGCGGGGCAGTCACGTGACACAAAACAAACAAATGCACGTGGCCAAAAGTCCGGTTTGGATCCTGACAATTGAACGTCTTCCTCACGTCTCACTCCACAGTGGTGTTAATATGAAGCTCATATGAAAGTGGACACTCAGGACTTTAAGAATGTGTAGAGTTTCATCACTATTTCTGTTCTTCTCTACAATACCAGAGGTGAAATATTCAAAGAAATGTTCAGGTTGTTTTTTTCTCCACACAGATGTTTGTACGTTCAGAGTAAATGTTGATATCAACCCCATTTCTGCTCTCTGAGAAGCTCCGAGTGTTTGTTCACCTAAAGAATTAAGGTAATATATTACTGCTTATATATTAAATTATATTTCATTTATACTTTGGTTTATATTTCAAATCATATCATAGATCATCTGCTTCATTTAAGTGATTTAAATTATTTTCCTAGCAGTAATTTAATTAATTTAACAAGAAACAGATTGATACGCTGGCTATCAGACTGTTATAGACTGTTATAATCTATGGTAGGGTCATTTTATAATAATAATTTTATAATTCTGAGAACATTAGAGTAGAGGGGCACGATGGATTAGTGGGTAGCACGTTCGCCTCACACCTCCAGGGTTGGGGGTTCGATTCCCGCCTCCGCCTTGTGTGTGTGGAGTTTGCATGTTCTCCCCGTGCCTCGGGGGTTTCCTCCGGGTACTCCGGTTTCCTCCCGCGGTCCAAAGACATGCATGGTAGGTTGATTGGCATCTCTGGAAAATTGTCCATAGTGTGTGAGTGAATGAGAGTGTGTTTGTGCCCTGTGATGGGTTGGCACTCTGTCCAGGGTGTATCCTGCCTCGATGCCCGATGACGCCTGAGATAGGCACAGGCCCCCCGTGACCCGAGGTAGTTCAGATAAGCGGTAGAAAATGAATGACTGATAGCATTAGAGCCTATCTTTTTCCTCTTTGGGATAAAATGACATACAATGAGCTTTTATGCATTTATTGTTACATTAGATTATTAGAAATTCTGTGTGACTGTTTATAGCAGCAGTCTCTATAGCAGAAAGGCTCTCTATAGCAGCAGTCTTCTTATTTCAGTCGGGTGATGAGGATAGGTATTTTTAGTAAAGTCCGTCTGGTGCGCGAAGAAAAGAACAGAGCAAAAGCACAGAGCAAAAGCGAGAGTTTTCATGAAAGTCCAAGAATAACACCATTCTGTCAGGCTGGTCCTATAAACACCTCTAAAGCCTTTAAACCATCACTGCATCCTAAATCTTTCACTAAGAGTGATGTAGGTTGTTTTATTTGAAACTAGAAATCACTGCCTAACTTCTAAGCCACCATTTGTCAGAGTGGCCCATTTCCTTTCCAGCTTATCCTTCTTTTATCTTTCTGCATCACTTTGCATATAAAGCATCTTTTGGGGATTTTCCTCTCAGAAATCTGAGCATCTTATTACATAATTTAGCAGTTTTAGAGTTAATACAGTGAATCAATGGAACCTCTGATCCACTGAGACCCTGACCAGAAATGTAACACTTCCTGTGTATGAAATTGTTAATTTGGGGGATTTTACAAGACAAAGAGAAAGGAACAGAAAACGAGCAGGTAACGATTGAGTGGCTTCACCTGTGTGTTATTAATAAGACATTAAAGGTGGGGTCTCTGATTATTGAAAGCCAATGTTGACATATAAAATCACCAAAACAAACACATCCCTAATCTCACCCCTGTATTGATAGCTCCGCCCACACATACGTACGTAACCCAGACGACTAACGGAAAGAAACGTGTCTTTATCATAGCTGAAGGGAAGAACAATACGATTGTAGATAAACAAACAAGCAAAAATGACACACAAGCATCATCATGTAAAGGACAAAGGCATATATTAGTTCTGTGTAACAAAGCAAAACCAACGTTACTCACCTATCGAGAAGGAAAAAAGCGCCTCGGCGTCTTAAGTAAAGTCGGCCACATATTCACAGGTCGGAGTTTCCCGAGTCGATAACTCCTGAGCTAAACGCTGTTACTACACAAAACGTGGTTGTAGCTGCCTCTCTACATTACTACGATAGAAAAGAGGTGTTATTTGTGTAGTAACAGCGTTTAGCTCAGGAGTTATTGACTCGGGAAACTCCAACCTGTGAATATGTGGCCAACTTCCTGCTCCTTCAGTTCTCTCCAGCGCTGGAAAGCTGATCCTATATTAACACGTCCTACTTCTTGTCCTTATCGTAAGTCTTTCTTTGCTTTCTTTCTTTGTTTTTATCCTCCATGTCGATGTTAAAACCGCTTTCTGCTAATGTCACACATGCGCACTGAACACTCTCTCCGCCCATATTGACAAGACCCGCCCCTTTCTGCTCATTGGCTACATGTTAGTTTTGATTTTTGTTTTTGTTCCTCCATTTTTTATTCAGTCCCTCCAGGATTACACGACTTTACTGTACGTTCGTGGATATTGAAGTAAAATAAAACAAACGACGTGATATTTTGGAGGAGATTGCAATTTAATAATCATTTGTGTAAAATCGCTTCAGATGAATGTGTTTATCAGATTAAAGTGGACTTACTCTTGATGCCGTTGATGGCTACTCTGCTGGGCTGGAAGAAGCCTCTCTTACACTGGCATTTGTATTTGTCCAGGACGAAGCCTTGACCCGGGATGGGGAGGCACTAGTAGACAAACAGAAGACAGACGAAGTTAAGGATGTGAACATAATCACACATGCTGCCTGATCAAAACAAAATGAACACTAAAGAAGACCGTTCAACCTCCCAGCACGTCCCCATGGAGCGTGTTAGCATTGTTTCAGGCATAAATCAGCAGAGGAACTCTCACCATTACAAGATCAAGCACAGATTTATACAGAGATCATATCTGGAGGAATCAGTGGTAATTCATTTTACTTGTATAACACTTTTAACAATGAACATCTTCACAAAGTAGCATTACAGGAATATAGAAAAATATAAAAAGAAAGTAAGCGTGTGACATCGTAAGGTTTTTCTCTGGTTCATGATAACCTTCTAGATAACCACTATAACCCTCGATAATAGGGAATTAATCCTGATGGGTCTATTAGTTCAATATGGTTTTTCCACAATCATTCATTCATTCATTCATCTTCTACCGCTTATCCGAACTACCTCGGGTCACGAGGAGCCTGTGCCTATCTCAGGCGTAATCGGGCATCGAGGCAGGATACACCCTGGACGGAGTGCCAACCCATCGCAGAGCACACACACACTCTCATTCACTCACACACTCACACACTACGGACAATTTTCCAGAGATGCCAACCTACCATGCATGTCTTTGGACCGGGGGAGGAAACCGGAGTACCAGGAGGAAACCCCCGAGGCACGGGGAGAACATGCAAACTCCACACACACAAGGCAGAGGTGGGAATCGGACCCCCAACCGTGGAGGTGTAAAGCAATCGTGCTAACCACTAAGCCACCGTGACCCCCATTTTTTCCACAATATTTTAAATATTAAAAGTTTTAAAAAAATGTAGTTTGCTGTAAGAGAAAAGAAAAACACTTCATGCTGTTATTATGATAACAGTAAATTCACTGATTACTCTTCTAGAACATCAGGACCAGGAAATTGTAGCCTGTTGCATAACATTATTATTATCTCATATGATACAAAAGTCATTATTGTAGGTAACAAAAGGGATTTTCACACGTGAAATATTTCCTCTGGCTCCTGGAAAAGAAAATCCTAGGTTGTAGAGTATACTGTAGTTAGAGGTTTCACACTGCTCCATCTTTCCCAGAGTTAACACTAAATCATGATCATGAACTAGAGGATTTCACCTGCCTGTGCAAGTGACGCCTCTCTACCGGATGTGCTGAAGAACAACTTCTACGCTCGGTTTGAGGCGCAGAACGACGTAGCGGCAAGGAAGACCATCCTTCCCTACAACCACCAGGTACTCTGTTTAGCCATGTTGGCTGATGTGAGGAGAACTCTAGATTAACCCACAGAAGTCCCCTGGACCAGACAACATTCCTGGTATATTGCTCAGGGAATGTGCAGAACAGCTAGTGGATGTCTTTACTGACATCTTCAACATTTCTATTAGCAGCGCCGTTGTCCCTACGTGCCTCAAGACAACCACCATCGTTCCAGTGCCAAAGACGTCTACGGTGTCCTGCCTCAACGACTGTCATCCTGTTGCACTCACACCCATTGTAATGAAATGCTTTGAGAAGCTTGTCATGAGGAACATCAAGACCCAGTTACCACCTTCACTGGACCCACTGCAGGTTGCTTATCATCCAAAATGCTCCATTACGTTAATTTCTCAGCGTGACGTATTTCCCCCTCTCTACACCACACACTTCTGTGATGTTCAGTGTTTTGTCTCCTGACTGTATCTACCGAGCCGTTTTTGTTCAGTGTCTCTACGTCCTGGTTTTCACCTGATATGAAGCACAGAGGCGCTGCTCACTTTCTGATCAGGTTTCTGTTGCTAAGCGACGAGACTAACGTTCTAACGGTGCATCGTTTCACACCGTACATCGTTTCAGCACCGCCGTGTGGAGTTAACACTGTGAAATCTTCAGAGTAGAGGGCTGCATTGGGATTGGGCTCCGCGGGACCCAACGCAAATCTCATGGGAGCGGGCGGTTCCACCTTTGCCCCGGGTGGTAGTGGGCGGTCAGAAAATTTAGCGGGAGATCCGCGGGACCCGTCGGATTCGGCGTGTAGCCTAATAATAAGAATGGAGTCAACACATGACGTTGAGAAGAAGATTAGTATTAGCATTAGTATTAATTTATCTTATTTAAATGCAATCATGTTTAATTCTGTTATTCCGGACTTTAGCCTGAACTAATAATTAGTCTGATCATTTGTATGCAATCAAAATTTTCACAAGCTCTCAAGAAAAAACAAACATTGCGGGTGCGGGTGGGAGTGGAACACGCAGCTTGCGGGCGCGGGCGGTCCTGGTCAGAAATTCAGCAGGAGCGGGCGGGTACGGGTTTATAAAAACAGTCCCGCGCAGGGCTCTACTTCAGAGTTTCATAACCCTGGGCAAAAAGAGCTTCATAAGCACACATCTAAACGAATTAAGCACAGCGTAAAAATAATAAAAAACGAAACTAACCTCATGTGATGGCAGAGATTCTACATTCTATTCTGTTGTTTGTAATACCAGTAAAATAAGAAGATCTTGTAAGTGTGTCTATCAGCGATTTAAGAGCTCACACTCCAGCGCTCCCTGAAGGTTTGCTTTAATGAAGGAGAAAACTCTATGAGGCTCACAGAGAACAAACTTTCAAAAAAGGGAAACTTTTAAGAAGAAGAGGCTATTCCTGGCACTCTTCATACGTCTCTGAGTTCTTCTGGAACAACAGCTCGCCATTTAGGTGAAGTTCCAGACCATCCTGGGAGAACAGCCCTGCTTTTAGAGTTTGTAAGTTAACAATCTACTTTCTCTTCGCATGCAGAAAGGAGACGAGATTGCGAACCGTTCGGCGGGTCTCTAGACTGAACTCCGTATTAATTAAGAGCTGTTTTAAAAGATTCCTATTAATTTGGGGGAAGATTACTTTATTAGCTTAAAAATTTGTGTTTGTGCTCTGGTTAATGCACCGTGACAGATAGATGCTGCTGCTGTGAGCTGGGAATTCATTTGGGCATTTTTAAGCTGGAGGCATTATGTAAAAGTAGGAAATGAGATCCGGTGTTTGTGAAACTAATCACCATCGAACAATCTGAATGTTTTAAAAAGTCATAAGTGGCTGATCGTTCTAATTGAAGACCTCGCAGTGATTACCTATTTAAAGAGTTCTACAGACATCTTATCTAGATGTTTCTCTAGGCAGCGGATTGTACTGGCAAGTTCTGTAATAAACGTTACGTACTTATAGATGAGGACCTGATATAATGACATTATCTTGAAATAACAAGATTCTCAATCTACATAATGGGACACCATATGATTCGGTTTCAAATAACAACGTCAAAGGTCAAGTCAAAGTACAAAACATCCTGAAATACCAGTTTATTAGTTCAAATGAATGTAAATTTAATTACGTTTAAATTTATAGCATTTGGGGTTAGCACGTTGGCCTCACAACTCCAGGGTTGGGGTTCAGTTCCCGCCTCCGCCTTGTGTGTGTGGAGTTTGCATGTTCTCCCCGTGCCTCGGGGGTTTCCTCCGGGTACTCCGGTTTCCTCCCCCGGTCCAAAGACATGCATGGTAGGTTGATTGGCATCTCTGGAAAATTGTCCGTAGTGTGTGAGTGTGTGAGTGAATGAGAGTGTGTGTGTGTGCCCTGTGATGGGTTGGCACTCCGTCCAGGGTGTATCCTGCCTCGATGCCCGATGACGCCTGAGATAGGCACAGGCTCCCCGTGACCCGAAGTAGTTCGGATAAAAGCGGTAGAAAATGAATGAATGAATCTATAGGGTTTGGCAGACGGCCTTATCCAGAGCAACATACATTTTATCTCATTTTATACAACTGAGCACTTGAGGGTTAAGGGCCTTGCTCAAGGGCCCGGCAGTGGCAGGTTGGTGGATGTGGGATCCAAAATCCAAATAACAACAGTGATGGCTTGAAAGAGTGAAATAATTAAAAATAATAATCTTGATATTTATAATATCTTGAAGGCATAAAATTTTAAGATGCTTTAGTTTAGTTTGCTTCGTAAAGTGATACGTTCTAAACTTATAAACAATTGCCCATTATGTGTTTTCGCCATCTTTCAGGGGGTTAAAGACTGTAATTCCTTTCTATAGCTACACTTCTGGATAGCTCTCTTTAGACTAATAGTCATATAGAGTCAAGCTTTCTGTGGTATCTCTGATGTCTGGTAAAAGGCAGGACATGAGTGAGGACAACACAGATGGTGCCGACTTCCTACAATTTCCCAGCTGACAAAATTTCCAACATCTGAAGGGATACAGGATGGATTCTGCAGCTCAAAATCTTGCCTCTTGTAATCCACTCAGTTTCGACATGAGAGAGAAAGGACAAACCATGGGGCATGTTTCAAAATCAGGACAAAGAGGCTAAATAATAAACCTACCGGACAATGTCCTTTAACTCTGCCTGTAGTAGGTCTGTCTACTGTGACATACATGCAAAATGCAAAAGAAGAGCTGTGTAATAAACTGAATAGGTATGCCACAGCCCTAGAAAAGATCAAATAAACAAATATTAGGATTACAAATCTGTAGAAAATCCAAGTCACAGGACTGTTGAGCCACTAAGCAAGCCCTTTATTAACTAGTGTGCAAAGGACTGGGGTTTAAAATTACATTTCTTCAAATACTTATATCACACCCACTGTTAAAAAAGCCTGACTAATCCCACCCACTCCACTTTATTAAGTCTGACCAATCCAACAAACTTCTTCACAAAGTTTGTCTAATCCAACCAACTCCTTCACAAAGGCTTTCTAATCTCACCTTCAGAAAGTTAGACCAAACCCACCCATTTCTTTAGAAAGCTTCACCGATCCATCCGACACCCTCAGAAAATGTGACCAATCCCACCCACTCCATTAGAATGTTATACTAATCCTACCCACTTTTTCAGAAAGTTGGAATAATCCTACTTCTACAAAAATTTGCCTCATTCCTTTCAGTTCCGCAGAAGCTAAAGCACTATTCGGACGAGATTAGTTCTACGTGGGGACGTGGAGTAATGTAATTTTACCTCAGGATGTCTGTAATATTAATTGGCCAATTCGCACGGGACAAGACATCTCAGTAAAACTAGCAGAAGTGTGAGGGGTAACTCGCTTTATGCACCACAGTAACCTCCTTGTCGTCATGTGTGTATGACGTTGCTTCCTGTTTCAAGCGCCTCCATGCTTGCAAAACGGGGCAAAAACTACTTTTAAACAGGAAATGACAGAATTTTACCGTACATATTTACAGCCAGTCTATTCGGATGGGATTTGTATTACCTGAGGTAATTTTTCCGTACCATTTTAAAGAAGGTAAAAGTCGCCGTAATCTTTACTGACATTGTCCATAATGATTACCGAGATGGCACATTCGGACGGGACTAAAATCACAGAGAAGCTCTGGTAATAATTACTTTACCCCCACGTCCCCACGTAGAACTAATCCCGTCCGAATAGGGCTTAAGTCTAATCCGGACCACTCCTTCACAATATTTGTGTAATCTCACCCACTCCTTCACAAAATTTGTCTAATCTCACCCACTCCTTCACAATATTTGTCTAATCTCACCCACACCTTCAATCTGTGTAATCTCACCCACACCTTCACAAAATTTGTCTAATCTCACCCACACCTTCAATCTGTGTAATCTCACCCACACCTTCAATCTGTGTAATCTCACGCACACCTTCAATCTGTCTAATCTCACCCACACCTTCAATCTGTGTAATCTCACCCACACCCACAAATTTGTCTAATCTCACCCACACCTTCAATCTGTGTAATCTCACCCACACCTTCACAAAATTTGTCTAATCTCACCCACACCTTCAATCTGTGTAATCTCACCCACACCCACAAATTTGTCTAATCTCACCCACACCTTCAATTTGTCTAATCTCACCCACACCTTCAATTTGTCTAATCTCACCCACACCTTCACAAAATTTGTCTAATCTCACCCACACCTTCAATCTGTGTAATCTCACCCACACCTTCACAAAATTTGTCTAATCTCACCCACACCTTCAATCTGTGTAATCTCACGCACACCTTCAATCTGTCTAATCTCACCCACACCTTCAATCTGTGTAATCTCACCCACACCCACAAATTTGTCTAATCTCACCCACACCTTCAATTTGTCTAATCTCACCCACACCTTCACAAAATTTGTCTAATCTCACCCACACCTTCAATTTGTCTAATCTCACCCACACCTTCACAAAATTTGTCTAATCTCACCCACACCTTCAATCTGTGTAATCTCACCCACACCTTCACAAAATTTGTCTAATCTCACCCACACCTTCAATCTGTGTAATCTCACCCACACCTTCACAAAATTTGTCTAATCTCACCCACACCTTCAATCTGTGTAATCTCACCCACACCTTCACAAAATTTGTCTAATCTCACCCACACCTTCAATCTGTGTAATCTCACGCACACCTTCAATCTGTCTAATCTCACCCACACCTTCAATCTGTGTAATCTCACCCACACCCACAAATTTGTCTAATCTCACCCACACCTTCAATTTGTCTAATCTCACCCACACCTTCACAAAATTTGTCTAATCTCACCCACACCTTCAATCTGTGTAATCTCACCCACACCTTCACAAAATTTGTCTAATCTCACCCACACCTTCAATCTGTGTAATCTCACCCACACCTTCACAAAATTCGTCTAATCTCACCCACACCTTCAATCTGTGTAATCTCACCCACACCTTCACAAAATTCGTCTAATCTCACCCACACCTTCAATCTGTGTAATCTCACCCACACCTTCACAAAATTTGTCTAATCTCACCCACACCTTCAATCTGTGTAATCTCACCCACACCCACAAATTTGTCTAATCTCACCTAGTCCTCCTGAAATCTCATCTAATCCTGCAAACTCTTCCAGAAACTTTGACTATAATCCTGCCCACATCTACAAAAAGTTTGTCCATCCTCACCCACACTTTCCGAAAGTTTTGACCAATCCCACACACGCCCACAGTCACTATTGCTTGCAGCTGCCTGTAAAATTTTCTGATGAACTTCAATCTAGTTCTAAAAATATAAACAAATGAGTCATTTAATCCGCCATAAAAAGGATAAAGCAGTTTCTGATGAATGAATCAATGCACCACTACACTCAGGTTAACAAATGTAACCTTACTGAGAAGAAAGTAAAATGCAAACTTTTATCAATTCTTTTCCTGACTTTCATGACATGGAATGACAGTCCTGATGTCTACCTGTACCTTTAACCTTTAACCCTCAACTGCCCAGCTTGGATTATATCATTCAAGAGCTAATCCCCTTCCTGTCTCTTTGGTCTATACTAATGTTAGAATGATATGTCTAACATGAGGCCACTGTGAAACTCATCCCCTTCCGTTTACTTCAACTCAATGTTTGGTTATAGATTCCGTCCTAAAAATAACGTTCTAATTAACATTTCTTGAACTAGTGCTTCTTCGATACGTCGCAGATACATTACACTTCCTGTTTGAAGCCCCAGATGAAGCGTACGTTAGACGAACGGGCCTACCATGCTGCTGGGAGAGCAAAACTGTACGGCTGAGATGCAGATCTGCTTTCAAAGCGTTATTTGGAACAACAGGAGGGCGCTTTTGAACACCTTGGTAAAAATAGCACCGCACACAGCAGTTTTCTCCCACGCAGTCCAAGATCTAAAGGGTTTGAGATTTATGTAGCTGACAGGCCACGGGTCAGAGTGGGGCAAAAGGGCAAAAACTGAACGAAGGCATGAGCACAGGACTGAGATAGAGCGTATGAAGGTAGAGAGAGAGAGAGAGAGAGAGAGAGAGAGAGAGAGAGAGAGAGAGAGAGAGAGAGTGAAAGGGTGAGAAAGAAAAATAGATGGATAGGGGAAAAAAGTGAGAAGTGAGAGAGAAGGAGTGGGAAATATAGATAAGGTGGAAAAGAGATATCAGTGGAGAGAAACTCTGAAGAAAATCTGTGGTGATTAATAAAAAATATATATTAAATGCTGTACAAGCTGAACATTGGGGAGTGAAAAAAATCATGACACGTTGCATGACAAAATGGTAAAACCCTGAAGCGACTGATCAGAAGTAATTAACCAAACACAACTGAACTACATTTCAATTTCTGATTTAAGTAAATCTCTCTCTCATTCATTCATTATCTACCGCTTATCCGAACTTCTAGGGTCACGGGGAGCCTGTGCCTATCTCAGGCGTCATCGGGCATCGAGGCAGGATACACCCTGGACGGAGTGCCAACCCATCACAGGGCACACACACACTCTCATTCACTCACACACTCACACACTACGGACAATTTTCCAGAGATGCCAATCAACCTACCATGCATGTCTTTGGACCGGGGGAGGAAACCGGAGTACCCGGAGGAAACCCCCGAGGCACGGGGAGAACATGCAAACTCCACACACACAAGGCGGAGGCAGGAATCGATCCCCCAACCCTGAAGGCATGAGGCGAACGTGCTAACCACTAAGCCTAAGTAAATCTCCTTCGCTCTAAAATAACGACTGTCACCGAGTGAATTTACGGCTAACACTCAGATAAGTAATATTAATTTAGTCCATTTATTAAAGCCAGAACAGCAAATGAGCTGAACCCAGTGGAAAATTGGCATGTTTGATTTTCTCCTCAGTGAAACGATGCAGTTGAATCCAAGTATAAATGCGGAGGCAGAAGCAGCAGTTTTGTGCATAAATCTTCAAAATGTTGTGAATGTAAAATCAGCACCGGAGCAACGACCGAGCCGGTTTCGAGAAAGTGCCGGAGGCTACAGCTTAACGAAGACCCGAGCGACAAACGCTGAGATGAGATATCTCGTCTCCTTTTAAGTGTTACATCGGTTCATGATTGTGATGAACACAGGAGGTTTGTCGCTCGTATCACAGGAATAGATAAAGTGGACATAAATGCAGTTACTTACTGATGAAATGAAACATGGCTTACAGAGAAGGCGATAATCAAGATCTGCTGAAGAGCTGTAAAATAAAATAAAGCTGAACTCGTGGATATCATTTAGATTTGTACATATGTCAAACATTGGATTTTGCCCCCCCCTACCCCCCCAAAAAAAGATTAGAATGAACAGCAGGATATTAGCAACCCTGGGATTTGCTCTAACTATCTAGTGATTAGGCAGAATCTTAACCACTGATCTATCCAAGTAAAGCTTAAATGATGATGTACTCGATCTTTTTAAAGGACAAGATCAAGATCGATATCGACACTTAGTTCTTTATACAGAGAAAATTTGGTCATAACAGATGCAGCACTTGTGCTATTCTCATCACCTCATCATCAGACCCTGAGGAAGGAGATATGTTCTTCCTGGAAGTGTTATTATTCACCTCAAAATAAATACAAGCTCAGCAGCACGTTGCTTGTGTTATTGTTAAATGTCTTCGCTCTGTGTCTGAATTAGATCTAAAATTACACATAATTCGTCTCTCTAACTAGGTTTTGGAAAATATCTATTATGTAGACTGGCCATCGAGAGGAGTCTAACTGCCTCGATATGCTAATTACAGAAACTGACATGCTAAATGGTTTTATTTTTGAGGGCATCCAATAAATGAAGCAATAATATAGTGTGGTAAATGTAATGCAAATAATGATCTTGTGTAATGACTTTGATACAGTGGCATCCATTTATTTTACTTTACACTGAGTAATCAGGTGTCATTGGGGCTTTTCACACGTGAAATGTTTCCCCTGGGTCCTAGTGACCTCAGTGTAAAGTGAATCCTGGGTTTGTGTAGTTAGAGGTTTCACACTGCTCCTACTTCCCCCGGGGTTAACACTGAATCCTGTCTCTTCATAATCTGCCCTTGTGTCACACTGTACATCCCTAAACCCTGCTGTAACCTTCTTCTCATTCGCATATTAACGTATCAACGATCCCGATCGGATAAATCCGGCGCGTGACCTCTTTAAATAACGGCTCGTCTCACGCTTTCACATCGGTGAGGAACAAAGTTCAGGTCTGTGCTTCTGCACCCGAGCAGCTTCTGTTATCTTTTACAGCTTTATCATCTTTTTTACTCTTTATGACTTTGTCGTCTAGGCGACCAGACGTCCGTTCGTCCGTATCGGTCTTCAGTTAATTTCTCAGCGTGACGTATTTCCCCCTCTCTACACCACACACTTCTGTGATGTTCAGTGTTTTGTCTCCTGACTGTATCTACCGAGCCGTTTTTGTTCAGTGTCTCTACGTCCTGGTTTTCACCTGATATGAAGCACAGAGACGCTGCTCCCTTTCTGATTGGGTTTCTGTTGCTAAGCAACAAGACTAACATTCTTTCTTTCTTTCTCTATCCATTCCTCCCTTCCTTCTTTGATGTATGTCTTAGTTTCTTTCGTGAGGGTAGGGATGGGAGTGCTAGTAGAAAGAAAGATCAAGAACTAAAGACAGAAAGAAGGATTTGAGTGTTTAGGGTATTGGGAGGGTATGGGAGAGATCAAGAAAGAATAAAACATAATGAAGTGAGGGGTATGTGTTATTGAATTGAGTCTGGTATGTATTATTTGAGGCTGGCTGGAGGATTCTAAAAGAAACAAATCAGCACGCAATAACATAATCATGATTCTTCTTTTCGTAGGCTTTCTTTCTTTTATTTTTTTCTGTTTTCTTATTTTTCTCTATCCCTCCACATTCCTTTCTTTCTTTCTTTCTTTCTTTCTTTCTTTCTTCATCCCTCTCTCCCTCCCTCCCTCCCTCCCTCCCTCATGCCTTTCTTCTTTTCTTTCTTTCTTTCTTTCTTTCTTTCTTTCTTTCTTTCTCTATCCCTCCCACCTTTCTTTCTTTCTTTCTTTCTTTCTTTCTTTCTTTCTTTCTTTCTTTCTTTCTTTCTTTTCTTCATTCCGTATCGGTCTTCAGTTAATATCTCAGCGTGACGTATTTCCCCCTCTCTACACCACACACTTCTGTGATGTTCAGTGTTTTGTCTCCTGACTGTATCTACCGAGCCGTTTTTGTTTTCACCTGATATGAAGCACAGAGACGCTGCTCACTTTCTGATCGGGTTTCTGTTGCTAAACTACATTGTATACATTCAGCACCACCATGTAACTCCTGTGAGGGTGGAAACTGCTCCTCGTCTCAACCTGTCTACTAGGTGGGGTGCACCAAATTGTGCCAAAAGGACATCACAGCATTGCCAATACTCCTCACCTGCTGAGAAGACTGCAGGAAGAAATGAAACGTGAGTTCTGAGTCCAAGTTTGTTTACTAGATGTTAACTATTTCTGTGCTTCAGAATCTGTAAACAACAATCTACACCTGGATGTTGGGGTTTGCCCCACTGAATCTCTGGACCTACTGCACACCTCCCACGCCTGGGACTGCACCCTGCCAGCACACAAACCTGCTTAAGTAAACTGCACTAAAAACATTAAAAAAACGAGCACTGTTTTTTCTGATCGCGGACTTTTTCCGAGTTTCCCCCTCGCAATGGAATGTCAAATGCTGTAAAAGCCATGCTGATCCTGCTGCAGAACAAATTTTCTAACCTCCAGTGAAAACGATCTGCTTCATAACCCTGCTTCTATAGTACACGTGTGCATTACTCGTTCCTCTACCCCGGGGGTTTAGGATGTCTTACCGTCACTAATATAACCAACAGCACTGAAGCTAATTTATAATAATCACTTCTGAGTACTACTCATCCTTTCCTGTCCTAATGACATGCGTGATCTGTTCTACACAAGACATTAGCTGACTTGAACATGTTCATAACCTGATATGTGCCGAGCCCCATGTGGTTCTCGAGATATCCAAGATCTGGTTCGATCAACACGGGGTAATTATGATGTTTTTCTGCTGACAAACATTTTAATATGGCCGAGCGCCGCTGCCTTTGCTGCTGCTGCTGCTGCTGACGTGGCATCTGTGATGGAGCTGGAATGCTGAATGAAGACAAATGGGCTGGATGCTGTACGTGTTGTGAAGATGGACGCTGTCGTTCACTGCTACTCCTATGATGGATAGATGTAAAAACAAGCTGCAAGCTTCGAGCTGTGAGTAAAGCGCTGTCTAGCGCTCGGTCCTGACACGGGAAGAGCACCTGCTCGAGTCGTCATCTTCTCAAGCTCCTGCTGTGCGACGTGACGAGCTGGCAGTAAAGGTGCTGCCTCCATTCATCCTGCTCTCTCTTGACACGCATCTTAATGACTTCAAGGAAATTTCCAGCAAGTGAAAACTGCACATGCTACAGTACCTTTTCATTGCTGGTCCCATGACTCACTACAGAGCTTGGGAATAATAAAGAAAAGTCTGGCTTTGGCTCCGTGGGTTAAGCTTGGCAATGCTCAAAGCTGGAGCTCAAGAGTTCCTCCCATGCCCGAGTGACTTCAGAGTGTGTGAGAGCAGGCAATCCCTCAATTTCACACACTTCACTCGCGACGTACGCTGACGCTGAAGCCAAAGCACTTGTTGCCCGAGCAGAACACGGCAGTTAGAGACGAACAGGAAAGACATCCACTATGGAACGCCATTACAGGAAAAAGTTGATGTGACAACATGGAGCTACTGAAGCTGTTATTATCCTTTAACAACATGCTCTGTGAAAAGTGTTCATTTATTCCTCTTCTACCAAAGCAGCATGACTTATTTTATTGATTGTGGAACATTTTAGTTCCTGTTCTCCCTCATGGCATAGCAGCTATAAGTCGTTCTTTCGCCGGAGTCATTTTTTATTCTCTCTCGTCACATTTTTCTGTTCATTTTTCTGAGAGAGCAAGATGTCTTTTTCGGAGCCTGATCTTTTTTTCTGGATCGTTTCTGGTTTTCATTGCCTTGATGATGACACCCTGCATCACTAGAGTGTGTTTCTAAAGGCATTAGGAAGTAGCTGTGAGGTTATATATGTACAGTAATCCCTCGCCACTTCGCGGTTCAAGTTTCGCGGGTCAAGTTTCGCGGGTCAAGTTTCGCGGGTCAAGTTTCGCGGGTCAAGTTTCGCGGGTCAAGTTTCACGGGTCAAGTTTCGTGGCCTCGGTGCATCGCTGATTTTTCAAAAATATTCATCGAAAAATAAAAATAAAAACGGTTTCCCAAGATGCCAGACAAAGACAGAAACTCTCTCAGAGGCTTTGTACATACCCACGGACACTCAGACGAGGCACGTGATTGGTTCCCGGCGTGAGATATGAGCTGATTGGCTGCGCATCATCGCATCCTCTCCCAGCTTCTTCCCTTGTTGTATCTCGCCACTCTTGTTCACGCTGTCAACTGTGTCTCGCGTATTGTGTATGAAATTAACTTCTCGTTAAGCCCTTACGATGCCTCCTAAGCACCGTGCCCCTGCGAAAGATTCCTCTAGTGAGCCCAAGAGGAAGAGGAAGATGATGACCATCAGTGTCAAGCTACAACAGTCAAACTAAGGGCCAGTGCTACTTCACGGATTTTCACCTATCGCGAGGGGCTCCGGTCCCCATTAACCGCGATAAACGAGGGATCACTGTAATACCAAAGTGTATTATGTATTTTTTTATTAGGAAATGACACTTTCATAATTAAAAGCCAGACAAAAGCAGCTGTAATATAAGGCATGTATGTCTGATCTGACCGCTAAGTCTGATTGTTTTGGCATGATCTGAATTTATAAGTTCAGCTTTAATGAGTGCAAATATTTTATTGTCAATGTCCAAAAAAAACACTCTATCATTATGAAGAAATATACGTTAACTCTATACTTTCATTTATATCTATCTTTCTAACTAACTTATTAAGATGGTAATGATGATGTAAGATATATTAATACATGAATTTTACGTCTTCGAACAAAAAATCTGTTTATTTATTTGCTACATTTTATAAAGATTGTAAAGAATAAATCTCTCTCTCTGTCTGTCTGTCTTGTTGTCTATCTATATATATGTATGATATGTCTATATATCTGTATCTATATCTATATATATCTTATATCTATATATATGTATGACATCTATGTCTCTCTCTCTCTATATCTATATCTGTACTATATATATCTATATACTCTATCTATCTATCTATCTTTGTCTGAATATATGTCTCTCTCATCTGTCTATCTCTGTCTCTATATGTCATCTCTATATGTCTCTCTATATATCTCTGTCTGTCTATGTCTCTATCTATCTGTATCTCTCTGTATCTATATCTGTCATATATACTATGTCTGTGTCTGTCTTCTATGTATATCTTTGTATTATCTCTCATATGTATCTATTTACTATCTCTCTCTATCTCTCTCGTCTCTCTATATGACAAACTCTAGGGGTATCTATATGTTTCTCTATGTATCTCCTTGTCTATCTATAGTTCTCGTTCTTATCTGTCTCTCTATCTATCTATCTGTCATCTATCTGTCTCATCTACGTCTCACTCTATATCTGTCTACTCTATATACTCTCTCTGTATATGTATATATATCTCTCAATCGTATCTCTCTCTCCCTCTCTCTGTCTCTCTCTCTCTTTGTCTCTCTCTCTCTCTGTCTCTCTCTCTCTCTCTCTCTGTCTCTCTCTCTCTGTCTCTCTCTCTCTCTCTCTGTCTCTCTCTCTATCTCTCTCTCTCTCTCTCTCTCTCTCTCTCTCTCGCTTTCATTTCATAGTTAGTCTATAAATAGAGCCGTTCTGACGGTGAGAGGACAGAAAGGGCAGAAAAACAAACAGAAAAGCAATCCGTTTTCGTCGCACACAGATTTTCAGCTCCGACGTTACGTCCTGTGAGACGTTTGTCGTCTTCCAATATTTGGGAGCAAAATATTTCCCTATATTTAAGGTGGGTGAGAAATTAGCTGCAAATTAACCACTGATATAAGTCGATAGCTCTACACCAAGCTCTGTGCCTTCGTCATTCGTCGTTTACACAAAATTAATTAATTAGTAGTGTCTCACAGTCTGTTGTGCAGTGTCCTGATTTAGCAGCTGAGACATTGTGTGTTAGATCGGATTTTAGCCGACAGTCATCGTAATTTAACTACACATTCATATAATATTAAATATTTCTATAAAATGTGGCACACATTTCTCTTTATTTCTGTTTATATTAATGGAAGGAGTCTCCAGTGTCAGAGGTACAGACTGTAACAGAGAATTATAGGATTTGTGGTTTCTCTGTAAGCTTTTTAACTTTGAAAAGGGAAAAGAGATGCTGCTTAGCACAAGTGACAGGAAGGAAAGACAGGAGGAAATTAGTTTAAAGGATAATAATAATAATAATAATAATAATAATAATAATAATAATAATAATAATAATAATAATAATAATAATAATAATAATATAGTCTGGGCAGTCGTGGCCTAATGGTTAGAGAGTCTGACTCGTAACCCGAAGGTTGTGGTTTCGAGTCTCTGGCCGGCCATGACTGAGGCGCCCTTGAGCAAGGCACCGAACCCCCCCCCAACTGCTCCCTGGGCGCCGCAGCATAAATGGCTGCCCACTGCTCCGGGTGTGTGTTCATGGTGTGTGTGTGTGTTCACTGCTGTGTGTGTGCGTGTGCACTTTGGATGTGTTAAATGCAGAGAACAAATTCTGAGTATGGGTCACCGAACTTAGCCGTATGTCACGTCACTTCACTTCAGTTATGTGCAGTTATGAGCAGTTATCTGACTTTATCAGATTTTAGCCAACAGACATCTTAATTTAACTAAACTTTAATATAATATTGGGTATTTGGAATCGATCTCATTTTTATTATTGTTTTATTATTGTTTACATTTTGCAATAGCACAAATCTGGCATCCCTGGTAGCTTATTCGGCGATACGGCACATTTATTTGCTTCAGTCTTATAATCCGGTCACAGTGCTGTGCTAATGTTAGCTTGTGTTTGTTTTTATCCATTATACTATTTTTTTACCTTCGCATTAGAAGAAGCCTTTATTTTGTCACAAATACATTACAGCACAGTCCTTCACATAGGTTTTTGGAGGTCGGGGTCAGAGCACAGGGTCAGACATGATACAGAACCGTTGGAGCAGAGAGGCTTAAGGGCCTTGCTCGAGGGCCCAACAGTGGCAGCTTGGCAGTGCTAAGGCTCGAACCCTGATCAACAAAAAGAGTACACTGTACATAATGCCGGTAGGAAACATACCTGCAGGACATTTTTTCATATCTGTGACACACACGGTATCTTGCGTCTTGTTTAATTAGCGCCATTTCCGGATGCACGTTTCCCACTGGCGGGGTCGTGTGTGCTCACTCCTACTCTTCTGTAACGAGAGCTGACGTAGCACGTGTACCCACGATTCATTGTGCTCTGTGTATCTCTGCAGAATGAAACGTTCTGAGACCTCTTCGAACTCTGTCACCTTCATTTAACGGAACAACCGAACACAACCAGAGTAAAACGGCTACATATGTACAAGATGACATCTCATATCTAAAAACAGTCCGACAGTCAGAACTGGCTTCTACTGAGCTGCAGAAAAGAGCATCTTGTCACTTCAGAAACATGAAGGTTGTGTTTATTCTCGTCTCTTCGCTCATGGCGGTCCGAGTCTCATGCTAGTTTTACCGGCCATCTGTCTGAGAAACATTCAGGGTTCAATCTCATAGTAAATAAATAAATAAATAAATAAATAAATAAATAAATAAATAAAAGAAGCCTGTGCTTTTAACCAACACATTATACTGCGCTCCTTACGTGTACATCACGTTTTTCAAGATGCTTTTCTTCAGACTTCAGGCAAATCTCCACTCAGAGATTTATTCTGTATTATATCTATTTATTATTACTGCTGTCATTAAAGCACCGATTGCTCAAATCTAATTGGTCGGAAGGTGTCGATTAGTTTTCTTTTACGGCAGCGCTGTCGGTTTCTATACTGTAGCATGAGGGACGCGTTTTAAGGACGGCGGGAAACGTGTGGAATCGTAGACGTGGTGCATGGTGATTTCTGTATTTATGGTTATTTCTGTTTACTTCACCTTCATGGAAAAGGAGTCTCCAGGTACAGAGGTACAGAGGTGTAGACCGTACCAGAGAGATTCGGGTCTTGTAGTTTCTCTGTTGTTCTGTGATAACTGGAGGAAATTAGTTTCCAGGTTTCACTCAAACGTTGATCTTTTTTCTATATCATTGGAGCTATTGCTAATAGAAATAATCACCTTGTTGCCTCCTTTTATCTCAAGTCAAGTCAAGAAGCTTTTATTGTCATCACAACCATATAGAGCTGTTACAGTACACAGTGACATGAGACGACGTTTCTCCAGGATCAGGGTGCTACATAACACAAAGACAGGGCTGAGGACATGTAAGTAGTCTTTGCCACATAAAGTGCAACTGTGCAACCTGGTGCAAACAGTGCAGGACAAGACAGACAAGACAGTGCAGGACAAGACAAACAAGACAGTGCAGGACAAGACAAACAAGACAGTGCAGGACAAGACAGACAAGACAGTACAGGACAAGACAGACAAGACAGTGCAGGACAAAAGACAGTGCAGGACAAAAGACAGTGCACGATAAAAGACAGTGTAGGATAAAAGACAGTGCAGGATAAAAGATAGTGCAGGGCAAATGACAGTGCAGGACAAAAGACAGTGCAGGATAAAAGACAGTGCAGGATAAAAGACAGTGCAGGGCAAAAGACAGTGCAGGACAAGACAAACAAGACAGTGCAGGACAAAAGACAGTGCAGGATAAAAGACAGTGCAGGATAAAAGACAGTGCAGGGCAAAAGACAGTGCAGGACAAGAAAAACAAGACAGTGCAGGACAAAAGACAGTGCAGGATAAAAGACAGTGCAGGACAAAAGACAGTGCAGGGCAAAAGACAGTGCAGGGCAAAAGACAGTGCAGGACAAGATAAACAAGACAGTGCAGGACAAGACAAACAAGACAGTGCAGGACAAGACAAACAAGACTGTGCAGGACAAAAGACAGTGCAGGGCAAAAGACAGTGCAGGACAAGACAAACAAGACAGTGCAGGACAAAAGACAGTGCAAGGCAAAAGACAGTGCAGGACAAGACAAACAAGACAGTGCAGGACAAAAGACAGTGCAGGACAAAAAACAGTGCAGACAAAGTTACAAGACAATAGAAAAAGTACAAAAAATGCAATACACAAAAGACAATAAACAGTAACAGAAACAGCGCCGACCGTCCGGTGTTTTCTTAAATTAATAAAATGAACTTTTGTATTTGTAAAAATGATTAAAAATGATGAACTTCGTATGTTAACATTTACTTCTAGGAATCTCATTTTAAAGGGATCAAATTATCCTGCTTTTCTTTTGGAAAGCAAGGTTTCACAAAATCCTGACTGCAGCTTAATTTAATGAAATTAAATACAAAGCTGAATATTTATTCAGGTCTATATGAACAAAATATACCTACAGTATGTGGTCTTGCTTTGCAAGCCATAGTGAAAAGACTTCGAAGACCCAACACCATATGAGCAATAACGCTCAGCCGGTTTCTTACATGTTCCTCTTGCACTTTTGCTAGAGAAATTTCTCTGCTGCTACTATAAAAGTATATTTCGTTACAAATTATGCTTGCACTAGCACAAGAGGTGGGTTGAAAGACTGACAATGTAATATGTATAAATACTGAATGATTTGAAAGACTTCAGTTTAGGAAAAACTGAATCCACTTTATTGGAAACGTATATCAAAGCCTTTAGTTTGTAAATTAATCTTTTAGCAGGATGGGAGTCATTTCAATCTTTTCCGAGCATCAGAAAAAATGATCAGTTAGCGTAGAGTACGGTGTTGTGATGCTGCTCATGTAGGCACTGACATTCACTGTATGTTAAAACAATAAAGCCTGAATGGAAAGACAGCAATAAATAAATAAATAAATAAATAAATAAATAAATAAATAAATAAATAAATAAATAAATAAGAAAGACACGGAACATTTCAGCTGACATTTTGTGTTCCACCACTGGCCTGTAGCTGGCTTGTAGTCCAAGCACAGGAGCATCACTATTCCTGCCAACACCAGGTCAAACCTGTTGCCAAGGCAACCATAGCCCATTAAAATGGTGTGTGCACTCAACGGGACTATAGGGAATAGGGATTCTGATGTTTTTCACTCTTTATTCATTTACTCGTACTGTAGTTTTGTAGATTCTACTAAAAGAATGAAGAAAATGTGTTTGCTGTAATCATGAAAGGAATCATCCACAAGATGGGAAACTGTGAATGCACTGACTTTTGTCTGTGAAGATCATTATGGCAGGGAGTTTATCTAAAAATATTAGTCTCTAAGGCACTGGCATAACAAAAGTAGTGTAGGAATGTGACAGAATGCTTGTTAACACAGGTATTCAAGCAGATATCAGCATCCCCACAGCTCATGCTTTCTCCTTTGTCAACAGAATTTGTATGCTTTTGCACACTTCCCCTTTGGGAAGCTACACACTGCAACTCCTGCAATGCATCACCCATGGGATTTGTCATCTTACCACTTTACATATTCAAATGATATTTTAGATTTGATGTCACTCATTACAAAAAAAACAGCTGTAGTAAATGCTCGTACACGCTTCACAATTCTTCAGCGACTACAAAAGTTATTAGAGGAAACTGTTCAGTAATTAACACAGCAGCACAATACAAAACTGTGGAGAAGTAGGAATCATGAATCTAAGACATTTCCAGTTCAAATGGATTGTAAAATCATAAGTTCTGAAGCCTAATGATTTGTTTGTGTTCTGCAACACCATGTAATGCATGCGTCTCAAAGACAGGTACTGTAAATGCCCATGAGAAGAATGTGCATTATTTTAACAGGACATTTCCTTAACAGAGCGTTTTTGCAAATTGTGAGACCCACACAATATTCAACCCCTCAGCATTTACCCCAAGATGCAAAGCAAACCTCACTGAAGACCTCAATCTTGTTGTCTTCAGCTATAACTTCAAAGCATTTTCATTCAAGGGTGTTGCTTTAAGTAGTTCACTGTCTGAATAGCTTTGTGACTCCCAGGGGGACGTAGCTGCTATCTGCTGCTTTCTGGCCAAAGATTTTGAGAAAAGTTCGTGTTCATTTTGAAAGGGTTGTGTTGTGCTTTAAATGTATAATGGAGCAGAACTAGATTCCGGATGCATCGAGGGTAAAGCACATGAAATGGGATCAGGTTAAAGGAGAGGATACAATTCTTTGAATAGTCGGCGGTGTTCTTGAAAGAGATGCTTAAGGTAAGCGATCATTCCATCGGTGACATTAGCTGAAAACTCCACGATAATACTCAAAACAATGCCAAAGTTTGTCTCCCTTAGATACTGTATGTCATTAAATAAATAAGTATAAATATTTGAAATATCAGATTTCAAGGGCCATTACAGCCCCTTGGCTTTCTAATGTCAAGTGAATAGTTCAAACAGACTGTCAATGAATCCTGTATCATTTTGAGAATGAAACAATAAAAAAAATTCATAGTAATTAAGTGCGAGGAAAAGATAAAGATAAAGACAACCAAGGTTAGAATTGCTTTGAATCCAGCGGGTTGTAGGCTTCCAATTCATCACAGTACACTTGCAAAGCACTGCTTTCATTTCAAAACAAATCATGTTCTTTAAAGCAAATTCCACCCCAAACATCTTCAGAAACATTAGCGTGGCCACAGAAACCACATACTGACAAATATCTTACTTTATTAATCAGGAAGTTCAAGGTTTCCAGCAAAGGGACATTTACGAATTCATCATTTACAGACACTTGTTAATATGTTCTACTGTAGATGAGTATCATATCTTTCCTCAGTGGATTAGACAACGTCTCAAAAAAAAATAAAAATAAATAAAAAATAGCTCCAAAGAAGGCTTGGATTAGTTGGATGAAGCATTGAGCTTAAGGCATTTCATTTTCACGTTTGTTTGCTACAGCTCTCTCATCTAATTTAGCAACAGCAGACACACATCTCTTCTGCTTGCTCATCTGACACAAAAGACAATTTAGCCATGATGATGACTTTTCTGGATTCATTTCCTGTGTCAGTTTTTACCAAGAGGAGTAAAGATGGCTAACCACTAACCTGCACCACCATCAAGTAAAAGAGTAGATTTAGCAGACCTAAGCAGGGTCCTTGGTGTTTTGCCCTTTATATCATGGAGTCTCTCTGTGTTTTGCAGCTGTGTCAGCAACAAACAGAATGGAAAGGTCTTGCGGTATCTAAACACGGGGAAAAAAAACATGACATAGATATATACAGGTGTCACATTTAATAATTTGATATAAATTCTATACACTGAAATAAAATGATTTTTTTTTTTCGTTTTGTGTTTGCTTTAAGGAACGAACGATTCTGATGCCTTCTTATTCGGACTGTTGCTTGAGTGACAACACGAGAGGACAAGAATCGTGTTGTTAATCGATATCGTTTAATTAGCCGACGGAATAGAGTCAGTTCTTCTGTCTAAGACTTCAGTATATAAAGGAATACACACACACACACACACACACACACACACACAGAGCAGAAGCATGTCTAAGAAGAGACATTGCAGACGAAGAACATGCTTAATTATTCAGAGAGATTCCTGCAACCCATTACATCACATACATTATAGAGCAGCTGAGGTTTCATTTGTGCTCCTGTGCTGCTCTTAAACATTCATCCTCGAACACCAGGTTAACAGCGTCCTTAAGCCCCGCCCCTAAACTCCATTCACACCAGATAAACGCAACGGCAGAATTATCTTCATAGGACCGTTACGCATCAGGTTCGATCTGGTAAATGAAGAACCTTAGACCTGTTCTGGCTTTACAGCGAGAACCTAAAGTCGTCCTCTTGTTCTAGCAAGTGATACTTCTGATAAAGCATTAAGCTTTATCTTTAATAATAGGCTTTAACGATACGCTAAATGACTATATCATTTCGTATAAATGACTGTGAGGTTTCTAACATTCTATTCTGTAGAAGTCTGTAAGCTCCTAAAGACTGCAACCTCCACAGACTGACTGACTGCTGACTGACTCTCAGCCTCCTCTTCTTATATAATATACTACACCTACCTACATTCTATAATATTTTCTGAAAGGCTATTCTGTGGAAATCATTTCTACTTATTTCTATTGTAAGTCTACAAGCTTGAGGAGACTTCAACTGGCTCTTAGCCTCTTTGAGTATTTATATATATATATTCTATAATAGACCTATATTCTTTACATTCATTCTTTTTCTACCGCTTATCCGAACTACCTCGGGTCACGGGGAGCCTGTGTCTATCTCAGGCGTCATCGGGCATCGAGGCAGGATACACCCTGAATGGAGTGCCAACCCATCGCAGAGCACACACACACTCTCATTCTCTCACACACTCACACACTACGGACAATTTACCAGAGATGCCAATCAACCTACCATGCACGTCTTTGGACCGGAGGAGGAAACCGGAGTACCCGGAGGAAACCCCCGAGGCACGGGGAGAACATGCAAACTCCACACACACAAGGCGGAGGCGGGAATCGAACCCCCAACCATGGAGGTGTGAGCCGAACGTGCTACCCACTAAGCCACCGTGCCCCCCACTCTGATATATACTATTCTATATAATATTATATGTAATTCCATCCTGTAACATTTTATTCTTGTCAATGCTGTTCTATTATATTTCACTCTATTCTGTTTTATCCTGCTCTGGTCTATAACGTTATATATTATAGCAATATAGCATTTTATTCTATTTTATTCTTCTCCATTATATTGTACTCTATTGTATTCTATACTATTTTAGTGTCTTCTCTTCTGTTCCATTATCCAATATGGTATATACTATAAAACTTTCTATTCAATCAGTTCTATTCTACTCTATTCGACTCTAGCATATTCTACACCTTCTGTGTAACACAGACAATCTAATCATGGTGTTTACAGGAGTGTGAATAAAACCGAGTCATTTAGAGGTGTTTAATGTGTTTTTTCTTGCATGAAACACACTGCTGCTTCTTTCCTTGTGAAGCTTAACAGGGTAATAAGCTCCCAGTGCTCCTTCGGCTCTGAGATAATTATTCGTCGCTTTTCGTTCTTTCGGTCTCCGTCTATTTATTTAGTTATCTGTTTGTTTATGTATTTCATTTCTGACACTTGAACTCACAGGAAAACACCAAGAGATAAACGTCTCACCTCCATGCTGGTCAGGTTGCATCTGTGAGTTCCTGCGAACCAGCCGTCGGTGGAACACTGATCAATATCCACATCCTGTAGGCTGATATCCAAACGAACAACTCCCCTACGAGAGAGAGAGAGAGAGAGAGAGAGAGAGAGAGAGAGAGAGATCAATTAGGACCTCAGGAGCAGAGAAGGCAAGTCAATCAGCTGGAACAACATAAATGTCTTAAGTGAAATGTAAGCTTCGCTCCACCAAGCATTCTCAGTCCTTACGGCTGCTATCAGGCGCTAAATGTGTCGCCTGAAGCCTGAAAGGTTCTGTAGGGAGAGACAAAGCATGAGAGCCATGATAGACTTACAGAAACATGCACACACACACACACACACACACACACACACACACACACACACACACACACACACACACACACACACACACACACACACTTCACATATTAGACAACTATTCCCTAATGAAAATTAAAATAAATATTTAAGGAATCATGAGGTCGTGTGATCATATTGATTTTATTCCTCACTCACAGGGCTGGACAACAAAAATGTGGTTTTGTAATCTTTTTTTGTTGTAACTTTTGATGTCAGGAGAATTAAAAGAGAGAGAGAGAGAGAGAGGGGGGGGGCAGAGAGAGAGAGAGAGAGAGAGAGAAAAAGAGACAGAGAGATAGAGAGAGATAGAGTAGCGCACGTGTAGTAGACGAGATCTAGATCGAGATATTCTCAGTCTCTCTCTCTCTCAACTGGACTTCTATCCTTCTCAGCTATCGCTCTCTTTCTGTGTTCTCTCTCTCTCTCTCCCTTTCTTTCTCTCTCTCGCTCTCTCTCTCTCCCTTCTCTCTCCTCTCTCATCTCTCTCTCTCTCTCTCTGTCTCTCCTCATCTCTCTCTCTCTCCCGCTCTCTCTCTCTCTTCTCTCACTTCTCTCATCTCTCTCTCTCCCTTTCTCTCTCTCTCCTCTCTCTCTCCCTCTCTCCCTTTCTTCTCTTCTCTCTCTTTTTCTCTCTCTCTCTCTCTCCCCCTCTCTCCTTCTCTCTCTCTCTCTCTCTCTCTCTCTCTCTCTCATCTCGCTCCCTCTTCTTTGCGCTTTTCCTTCCGGGCCCCCTCCTCTTTACCCTCCCCTTCCCTTGCTTTCCACCACCCCCCCACACACACACACCCCCCCCCCCACACACACACACACACACACACACACACACACACACACACGTTCTGTCAGATGAATTCACATTCAAGAATATAAAAGACCAACATTTATCACACACATGCTCGCCAACTCCTACCACAAGACTCCGCCCTCCTTCTCATGTGATACTTAGCCACGCCCCCTGTCCCTAGCCAGCAATGTGACAGCAATGTGACAGGTTTGTAAAGCTGCATTTAAACTGCATGAGTGAAGGAAGTGCTTTGTAATGAGGTCTGATTTCAGTGAAGAGGAGTGAAGTGTGTCTGTTTATGAGTTTCTATTATTAATGTCCTTCACCCCTCAGTGCTGCTGCAGATCGTTAGACATCCCATAATGCTCTCAGGTCAATAAAACGCCACCCAGGGAGCCACCCAATGAGGGAGAAAGAAAACAAGGAAAGATATGTACGTATGTAGATAGATAGATAGATAGATAGATAGATAGATAGATAGATAGATAGATAGATAGATAGATAGATAGATAGATAGATAGATAGATAGATAGATAGATAGATAGATAGATAGATAGATAGATAGAGACTGCTAACCACTTTAACATGTTCCTCTGTGATTTGAACACTGTTCTTTTTCAGTCACATGCTGTTCCCAGGTACAGAGTGTAACTGTGCTGAGTGTAAAGCTCCAGTGCTGTGAGACTGGGCTGTGACAGCACGTCTCTCCCTGCATGTGTTCACAACCTCACACTCACACTCACGCTCACGCTCACTGACACAATCACACTCGCGCTCACGCTCACTCACACATACCATATTCCTAACACACATACACACACCTCATATTCCTAACACACATACACACACCTCATATTCCTAACACACATACACACACCTCATATTCCTAACACACATACACACACACCTCATATTCCTAACACACATACACACACACCTCATATTCCTAACACACATACACACACCTCATATTCCTAACACACATACACACACACACCTCATATTCCTAACACACATACACACACACACCTCATATTCCTAACACACATACACACACCTCATATTCCTAACACACATGCACACACATATCATATACTTAACACTCAACCCATATACCTAACACCCTAAGGTCCCCAACCTTTTTTTCGCGACGGACCGGTCAAAGTTTGGTCATTTTACCGCGGCCCGCTGGGGGTGGGGGGTGGGTGGTGGCGGCTATACAATTAAATTAAAATTAATAATTTTAATTTAATTGTATTTAAACATGCCTTTTTAACTCACTACAACGCTAAATCTATGAGAACCCTGAGCTTGTTTCTTTACAACGAGACGGTTCCATCTGGGGTAATAGGAGACAATGACACACGAAGTGTGTCGCTTATGTCCAGTTTATTCCGTTGTTTTGTTTCGGTTGCCGTCACTGCAGAAATCCCCGCTTCACACAGATAGCATGTCGGAAATGACGATAGGGATGTAAGTGCTGTGGTGACAATCTCAGGGTATTCTGCCATGACTTTAATCCAGAACACCGGCAGAGTTTCTAACTTTCTAACGACGTCTGTTTCGTGCTCATTGTTGCTAATTTGTGGGTTAAATTTGAGCAAACACAATATACACGTACACCAAGCACTGTTAAACATGACAAAGTACCGGTGAACAGAGAGAAGAGCGATACACACCTTCTCTCTCCACCAAAGCTACAACACCACTGCCGCTCACAGCCGCTCAGCTCCAGACGTCACCTAAACCCGGCCCGAGATTACGATATTTTGCGCATGCGCGGTATCGGTGCGGCTTTAGGTCACGTCTCTCAGCTACCGGTTAACCTCTCGTCCATGGAAAGTCACACAAACCCGAGAGAAATACACCACAGTAAATAAAATGGGAATAATTTAATGTTCCTTGGGCGGCCCGGTACCATTGGGTTGGGGACCACTGCCCTAACACACACACCTTATACCTAACACTCACCCCATATACCTAATGCACTAACACACACACACACACACACACACACACACACCATATACGTAACACACAGAGAGCTTAGTGCATCTGCTCTTGTGCAACTTTGAGCGTGGCCTTGCCTGAGGGCTTTCTGACCTCACTTTACTCCACTCTCTTTGTTTCTCTGAGTGCCTCACACACACCCACACACACACACACACACACACACACACACACACACACACACACACACACACACACACACACACACACACATACACACCCACAAACACACACACACACACTAACACACACACACACACACACACACAAACACAAATACACAGCTTGGTTGCCATTCTCCAATAACAGCACATCCTGAAGTCTTTTAATCCTCATAATTTGACTATGATGAGATTTTTACTAATTAAGGAACAGCACGTCAACCTTTATAACCAATTTAAACAGTAGCTATATTTAATATTGTACAACATCCAAGAAGCACTCATCACGTCATAGCAAACAAACAGTCATCACCTCATCACTTTAACTATGCTCTCATTTTTAACCAGTTTACAAGTTCCTGTTATAAAACACTTGACCCTGGAATCTCCTTCCATAAATGTTACTTATCTTCATTTACCAGTACACCGATACTCCAGTAAGTGACTTCTGGGACTTTTTCATTCAGTATAAAGCAGCGTCTGTTGTCGTGTCTGTGAGTCTGATCTAAAATAAATCAGGACTCTGTCGTTCTTTCGGTGTGTTTTAGACGTGTGTTTGTCCCTCTGTTGATGATCTTACACTGAATTTTAGTGTTGAAGAGAAATCTGAGCTGCTTTGTAGACAAGATGTTCAATCACCAACACGGACACGATAAAAACAGATGGAAACAACATTTTTTTGCTTGTTACACACACACACACACACACACACACACACACACACACACACACACAGAGTTTGAGAGTTTGACTCCTAACCCTAAGGTTGTGGGTTCGAGTCTCGGGCCGGCAATACCACGACTGAGGTGCCCTTGAGCAAGGCACCGAACCCCCCAACTGCTCCCCGGGCACCACAGCATAAATGGCTGCCCACTGCTCCGGGTGTGTGCTCACGATGTGTGTGTGTGTTCATTGCTGTGTGTGTGCACTTTGGATGGGTTAAATGCAGAGCACGAATTCTGAGTATGGGTCACGTCACTGTCACGGCACCGTCACTGTCACGTCACTGTCACATCACTGTCACGTCACCGTCACTGTCACACACACAAACATGGTGGGGTCTAAAGATCTGAGCCCACAATGAGAATCTGGGATTTTCTTGCTAAAGGTTTTAGTAAATGCTTAATATCTCAAATGTTTAACATTCAAAATTCTGCACTATTTTTTGCTCCTAAAATTAAATCCAAGCAAACGTGTGATATTGAAAATTGTAACTGCTTTGTACAAAAGGTCACATTTCCCTCATGTCTAATCTCACAGTGGATAAACTGAGTACTGAAAAAACTCTGAAATTCAATTAAATATCTCAAAGACTCCAGTGAGTAAAAAAAAAAACCCCAAAATCTGAAAAACTTAAATTCGAAAAAATGCAAAATCGAAGCATTTCCTTTAAATTAAAAAATCATAATAATAATAAAAATAAAGCAATAAAAAAAATGACATGTTAAGCTGCTACACTTGCAATTAAAAAATGTTGCACACAAGAAACCAGTACAGAAAATAAGCGATAAAATGATTACTGTTAAAAAAAATAATAACATTAGCTAAACATCTGGAATAGATTTATTTATTTGCTAAAATGGCAGAAAGCCACATGTTCGTTTTGAAGGATAATTTATTACCGAATGCACTATTACTCTGTCACTATTACATTATTACTGCACATTACTCTGTCACTATTACATTATTACTGCACATTACTCTGTCACTATTACATTATTACTGCACATTACTCTGTCACTATTACATTATTACTGCACATTACTCTGTCACTATTACATTATTACTGCACATTACTCTGTCACTATTACATTATTACTGCACATTACTCTGTCACTATTACATTATTACTGCACATTACTCTGTCACTATTACATTATTACTGCACATTACTCTGTCACTATTACATTATTACTGCACATTACTCTGTCACTATTACATTATTACTGCACATTATTCGTTCCTTCAGTATTGACTGTTAAGAAAGAGTCTTTAATGCAGCTGTTTTCAAGCCAGAAACCACTACAAATGGCTGCCGTAAGCAAAGTCCCCCCATGTGGGCTTGGGTTATTTGGTTTTTACCGCACCGCTGGAGGCTCACTTTTCAAGCGTTCCTGCTTCTGGTGCATCTGTTCTCATGTGTGGAGATAAATCAGGTGTCAGAAGCAGCAGCAGGAACTTTTCCTCCAAATATATAATTACATTCATCTATTGCAACCGGATGAGATGAATCCTAATAATAAATAAAAGTCTTTTCTGAGATTTTGAACATAGCATGAGATTTTTTCCTAGACATGTATTATATAAAACTCTCATTTGTTTCATTCATTTCTTCACATTTCTTCGTGATACACACTGTTTATTGTAGGAGAGCGTCGTGTATCATCGGCATATCGCCCATACAACACTACTATCGATTTGCTTTGTAAAAAAAAGAAATATATTTATTACTAGATTCATAATTGAGAGAGATTCTACTAGCACACAACACAACACAACACGACACAACACAACACAAATCACCTGCATTGCTATTGCTTAGAATCGCAGAGCAGTCGCCGGAGCCACAAAGCTTTCACAACAATTTGTGTTTTGATGTGTAACCACAAAAATAGATAATTTCTTATTTAACAGGCAAATTTTATTACATTTTTATTTTATTTCCCTCCTCTTTTTGTTGTGTCTGTCTTCATCGTTGGACGTCTTCATCACGTCTCACACCACAGTGGTGTTAATATGGAGCTCATATAAAAGTAGACACTCAGGACTTTAAGAATGTGTAGAGGTTCATCACTGTTTCTGTTTTTCTCTACGATACTAGAGGTGATATTTTCATGAAAAAGTTCAGATTGTTTTTTCTCCACACAGATGTTTGTATCTTCAGAGTAAATGTTGATATCAAACCCATTTCTGCTCTCTGAGAAGCTCCGAGCGTTTGTTCATCTAAAAAGCAGCTCAGATTTCTCTTCAACACTAAAATTCAGTGTAAGAACATCAACAGAGGGACAAACACATGTCTAAAACACACAGAGAGAACGACAAGAGTCCTGATTTATTTTACATCAGACTCACAGACTGTCAGGGATCAGCGCGGATCTGTCAGGGATCAGCGCAGACTTTTGCCCATGTGCGTTTGTTGTTGTTTTTGTCACGTGACTGCCCCGCCTCCGTCTGCTCCTCCCGGTCATCACACCTGTTCCTCATTGTGTGTGATTGTCCTTTTGTGTATTTATGAGTATTTATTAATAGTAGTTTTGTGTGTAATATAGTAATATACTTTGGTTCCCCGTGTAGTGTGGATTATGTTTGTCTTCCTTATGTATTAAACCCCTTTCATTTGAAGCTATCCTGCGAACGGGTCTGTCTCCAATCCTTCCGGATCCGGGGGACTGACACAGACACAACATCAGACGATTCTTTATACTGAATGAAAACATCCCAGAAGTCACTTTCCTTTCTGCTGGGACTTTTATTTGAATAGTTCCGACCTTCGTTTGCACTCTGTCGATGTCACCGTGCTCTCTATGTTGAGAGAGAAAGTGCCCTGCAGAGTAAAGATCTTCTCGGGTCTAAAAAGAACCCGACCCGAAGTGACCCAAATCACTTTTTACCTGAACCAGACGTGCATATATATATATATATTTTTTTTTTTTTTTTTTTTTTTTTTTTATCGTCTCTAAAAAACTCGAGTCCGACCCGACGGCAATTTTTTTAACCCGACTGGACCCGAATGTTACTAGTGTAACCGCTACAGCGTGGATTCAAAATTGATTGACAGGTCTGTTTCAATGAAAATTACCTTACAGCCAGTCACACAATGTCGCAAGTGGTCTTGGCAAACAGAGGACAGGTTGGAAATTGACTCGAGTCGATGCACACACACGCGAGATACAGTAGTTCGGGTCTTCTCGAGTCCGTTCGCTAAAAACACATTCATTTTAAATTACCCGAGACCCGATGCCGCTATTATTATACCCGAACCGTGTCCGAGGCACACGTGAAACTTTTAGACTCGAACCCGCTCGGGTCTCGGGTCGGACCTCGGGTTTACGGATCTAAGTGGACCCGTAAAGACCTGTACTGTAGACTCGCCATGTTTAAAAAACTGACATCTGGTTCATTTTGAATTTGTTCATCCATTTCTGCTCTCATCCTCACTGAGCCTCCTCTCTGCCAGAGAGTCAGAGTGGCCATATGGTCCCCATGCCGGGGGAGTTCGAGGAGACGGCGGGGAAGCCCGCACTCCACCGGCCGTGTTTAGCAAGTGGGAAATGAGTGCAAGAGAGCGTAGCAGCATAAGGTTTTGGGCTGGTATTACAGTACTCCTCACCACGTCTGGAGTCTGATAAGAAATGACTGCTTGAAGGAATAAAACATGACAGGATGTGCTATTATATAGAAAAGATAAGAAATCAAACACATTTACCGTCAACACCTCCGGGGGAAGTGAGAGGAAGAGGGAATTTGCTTGATTGTAATATTTTTATTTTCAAAGAATGACACACTTTTTCTTTTATAGTTACGTTCAATGTTGTACAATAACAATGAACTCAAACAAGTTAGCTCCTGTTACCGTGTGGGTTAAAGCAGTTTATAGATGCTTTGTAAACAATATCGTAGCACACGTGGATGAAAACGTGGAAACACTGCAGAGGAATGGATCTATATAAAACCTATAACAGTTCCATTAGTTGCTTCATATACACACCTAAAAGTTATGGCCCTAGGAAAACATCTCACACTGCTACATATAGTACAGAAAACGGGAGGTGATACAACACAATTCATTTAATTATCGAGGCACTTATATAGACAAAGTACATCGCTTTCTAAGGGTTCCATGTAGACCATTGGGGAGGGGGGGGGTAGTTTGACTTTGCTTACTGGTCAAGTACAATCTTCTACTCAAGATTTATTTGTCAGGGTGTAATGTTCTATGAAGACACTTTAACATACATGGAATGATTCCAGTGTAATTTGTCTGGTTCTGTGTAGTGGAAAAAAGTTCTTTACACTATAAACAGTAATGTCATCAATAAACCTTTTTTTGGATCCATGAAAAACCTTTCAGTAAATGGTTCCTAAAATAATCAGATTTTTCTAACAGAAAAAGACTAAAGAACCTTTTTTTCCTACTTCTTAGAGTCTCAAGGAACCTATGGCTGTGGTTGGCTGGTTTCACTGTGATTGACAGGCGAGTGACAGTCAAACTTTTAAAGCCTCACTGTTGAAGTTTTTTTCTTCTCTTGAAGTCAAAAAACAGAAATTCACAAATTACCTCCGACCCTTAAAAAGCGCTGATACTGGAGACTCTTTACAAAGCACTGACACTGGAGACTCCTTACAAAGCGCTGACACTGGAGACTCCTTACAAAGCGCTGACACTGGAGACTCCTTACAAAGCGCTGACACTGGAGACTCCTTACAAAGCGCTGACACTGGAGACTCCTTACAAAGCGCTGACACTGGAGACTCCTTACAAAGCGCTGACACTGGAGACTCCTTACAAAGCGCTGACACTGGAGACTCCTTACAAAGCGCTGACACTGGAGACTCCTTACAAAGCGCTGACACTGGAGACTCCTTACAAAGCGCTGACACTGGAGACTCCTTACAAAGCACTGACACTGGAGACTCCTTACAAAGCGCTGACACTGGAGACTCTTTACAAAGCGCTGACACTGGAGACTCCTTACAAAGCACTGACACTGGAGACTCTTTACAAAGCACTGACACTGGAGACTCTTTACAAAGCGCTGACACTGGAGACTCTTTACAAAGCGCTGACACTGGAGACTCCTTACAAAGCGCTGACACTGGAGACTCTTTACAAAGCGCTGACACTGGAGACTCCTTACAAAGCGCTGACACTGGAGACTCTTTACAAAGCGCTGACACTGGAGACTCCTTACAAAGCGCTGACACTGGAGACTCCTTACAAAGCGCTGACACTGGAGACTCAAAAAGATTTCTGTTTGATGTAGTTTGCTGGATGTGACACTGGACTGTCATCTTTCACCTGACAGAAATTAAATCGCGATCTGCAGCACAACTGGGAGATGTTTATTGCTTTACTGTTGCTTTGGTGAGAGAAGACAGTAAAGTTGGCAGGTACAGTGTAGGATACAGTGTGTGGCTTCCTGCCATGGACTCTTGTTGCCAAGGGTCATTTAAGTACAGAGTAAAACATGATAGGGCATGCTGTTACAGGAAATTAATTAAAGACCTATAAATGAAGCGCAGTTCACTGTGTACTGCAGCCACACCTCCTTTACTGTGACTGACAGGTACAGAGGCCACACCTCCTTTTTCTGTGACTGACAGGTACAGAGGCCACACCTCCACTACTGTGACTGACAGGTACAGAGGCCACACCTCCTTTTTCTGTGACTGACAGGTACAGAGGCCACACCTTTTTTTTGTGACTGACAGGTACAGAGGCCACACCTCCTTTTTCTGTGACTGACAGGTACAGAGGCCACACCTCCTTTTTCTGTGACTGACAGGTACAGAGGCCACACCTTTTTTTGTGACTGTCAGGTACAGAGGCCACACCTCCTTTCTCTGTGACTGACAGGTACAGAGGCCACACCTTTTTTTGTGACTGTCGGGTACAGAGGCCACACCTCCTTTTTCTGTGACTGACAGGTACAGAGGCCACACCTGTTTTTTGTGACTGATAGGTACAGAGGCCACACCTCCTTTTTCTGTGACTGACAGGTACAGAGGCCACACCTCCACTACTGTGACTGACAGGTACAGAGGCCACACCTCCTTTTTCTGTGACTGACAGGTACAGAGGCCACACCTTTTTCTGTGACTGATAGGTACAGAGGCCACACCTCCACTACTGTGACTGACAGGTACAGAGGCCACACCTCCACTACTGTGACTGACAGGTACAGAAGAGGCCACACCTCCTTTTTCTGTGACTGACAGGTACAGAGGGCACACCTTTTTTCTGTGACTGACAGGTACAGTGGCCACATCCCTTTACTGTGACTGACAGGTACAGAGGCCACACCTCCTTTTTCTGTGACTGTCAGGTACCGAGGCCACACCTCTTTTTTCTGTGACTGACAGGTACAGAGGCCACACCTCCTTTTTCTGTGACTGACAGGTACAGAGGCCACACCTCCTTTTTCTGTGACTGACAGGTACCGAGGCCACACCTCTTTTTTTCTGTGACTGACAGGTACAGAGGCCACACCTCCTTTTTTTGTGACTGACAGGTACAGAGGCCACACCTTTTTTGTGACTGACAGGTACAGAGGCCACACCTCCACTACTGTAACTGACAGGTACAGAGGCCACACCTTTTTTTGTGACTGACAGGTACAGAGGCCACACCTTTTTTGTGACTGACAGGTACAGAGGCCACACCTCTTTTTTCTGTGACTGACAGGTACAGAGGCCACACCTTTTTTGTGACTGACAGGTACAGAGGCCACACCTCCTTTTTCTGTTACTGACAGGTACAGAGGCCACACCTTTTTTTGTGACTGTCAGGTACAGAGGCCACACCTCCTTTTTCTGTGACTGACAGGTACAGAGGCCACATCCCTTTACTGTGACTGACAGGTACAGAGGCCACACCTTCTTTTTCTGTGACTGACAGGTACAGAGGCCACACCTCCTTTTTCTGTGACTGACAGGTACAGAGGCCACACCTTTTTTGTGACTGACAGGTACAGAGGCCACACCTTTTTTTGTGACTGACAGGTACAGAGGCCACACCTTTTTTTGTGACTGACAGGTACAGAGGCCACACCTTTTTTGTGACTGACAGGTACAGAGGCCACACCTCTTTTTTCTGTGACTGACAGGTACAGTGGCCACATCCCTTTACTGTGACTGACAGGTACAGAGGACACACCTCCTTTTTTTGTGACTGACAGGTACAGAGGCCACATCCCTTTACTGTGACTGACAGGTACAGAGGCCACACCTCCTTTTTCTGTGACTGACAGGTACAGAGGCCACACCTCCTTTTTCTGTGACTGACAGGTACAGAGGCCACACCTCTTTTTCTGTGACTGACAGGTACAGAGGCCACACCTTTTTTTGTAAAACTGCCAAACATAGAGGCCACATCTCTTTCACTGGGATTGACTTGCACAGAGGACACGCATCTATTTTAGAGACGGTCACGTACATAAGCCACACCCCATTCCTTTGACCTGACAGGTACAAATTGTACACCTCCTTCAGTGGGACTGAAGCACAGAGACCATGTCACTATTATTCACACTGCTCTCTGCTTCAGCTCGGTGTACTTTACCTCACAATTCCTGAGCCAGACATACTGTAAGCACTATTATTAAGTCCTGGATAATAAAAGAAGAGCTTTGATGATGTTTTCGTTCCTCTTCATCCTGTCTCTCAGCTAAGCCAAAAGCATCATCAAAGAAGAAGTTTGGAAAAGCAATCAGGCGCTTCACATTGTTTCAGCTGCACATCATTAAAGCAGCCAGCGGAAACAAAAAGGAGGAAAAACAACTGTGATGCTCCATAAGCGACTGCAGACTGACAACTGGATGAGAGAAAGAGGGAGGAGTAAGCATGTAAGGGTTGGGAGAGAAGAAAAGAGCAAGTGTGGAGGAAAATAAAAGAAAGAAAGAACAAGAGAGCAAAAGGAAGGAAGGAAGGAAGGAAGGAAGGAAGGAAGGAAGGAAGGAAGGAAAGAAGGAAGGAAGGAATGAAGGAAGGTTATTAAAAGAAAGAAAGAAAGAAAGAAAGAAAGAAAGAAAGAAAGAAAGAAAGAAAGAAAGAATTGTGACAAGAGAAAAGGAAAGAAAGAAAACAAAAGAGAGCAGGAGAGTGAGTGTGTGTGTGAGAGAGAGAGAGAGAGAGAGAGAGAGAGAGAGAGAGAGAGAGAGAGAGAGAGAGAGAGAGAGAGAGAGAGAGAGAGAGAGAGAGAGAGAGAAGAATGGTTGAGCAACAGGAGAGAGAGAATGAGTAAAAAAGGTTGGACGGAAGGAAGGAAGGAAGGAAGGAAGGAAGGAAGATGGATAGGAAGGTAATGCTGGTTATTGAAAGAAAGAAAGAAAGAAAGAAAGAAAGAAAGAAAGAAAGAAAGAAAGAATAATGACAAGAGAAAAGGAAAGAAAGAAAACAAGAGAGCAAGAGAGTGTGTGTGAATGTGTGTGTGAGAGAGAGAGAGAGAGAGAGAGAGAGAGAGAGAGAGAGAGAGAGAGAGAGAGAGAGAGAAGAATGGTTGGGCAACAGGAGAGAGAGAACGAGTAAAAAAAGGAAGGAAGAAAGGAAGGAAGGAAGGAAGGAAGGATGGATGGATGGATGTGTATAGTGGTTATGTGACAGGGGGTAAAACGCTGTGGCTTGGAGGCAGTAAAGATGGCGGTGTGCTCTGATGAGTGAAGCTGAAGATGAAGATGACACGATCTTGGCATCTCTGAGACAGAGGTGCATTAGCTCTGTCAGTTTAATGTGTTTCCATTACCTCTCTCTCTCTCTCTCTCTCTCTCCCCCTCTCTCTCTCTCTCCCTGTATATGAGTTTATTTCTGCTGTACTGAGATTGACCAGAGGAAGGCAAGCTCAAGTCATTTCTTCCTCTTGTTTAGAGACAGAAGCTAAACTCAGTCCAGACAGAGAGACGCAGTCATAAATCTGGCTAATATAGAAGCGGATGGATTTCTCCAAGGAGACTGAATTTCTTCAGTGAGGTCAGACAGGACTACGTCCATGTGCTCAGAACAGAGCCTCCGACTTTTACTGCCTGAACAACTCGCGTCAGGTGCAGAAAAATAAATCAGATAAATATATCGGCGTCGTTCAAACCCTCACACACTCTTAAGGACTGAAACAACGTCCACAGATGGCACATCAAACCCAAACCATCCTTTTTAGTCAGGTCTCCAATACATCCAAATAATCTTAAGGCTGCTACACAAAACAGACCTAAGATACAAGACATGAACGTGAACACAGAATGAAAAGGAAATGAGTTTATAGAAATGAAGGAAGAGGACATAAGTCAGTGTTTGGGGGTATGAAGGTTAGAATTCTAGACTGGTGGGGGGCAAGAAAGAAAGAAAGAAAGAAAGAAAGGAAGAAAGACACAGTGATAAAGGGCACGTGTGTGTGTGTGTGTGTGTGTGTGTGTGTGTGTGTGTGTGTGTGTGTGTGTGTGTGTGTGTGTTCCTTGCTTGTCCTCCAGCCCAAAGACCTTTGAAGTCCAGGGTGTTCCCTCGTCCCCTACCATGTACCCTCGGCTCCAGGCACCATGACACTGGTGCCCCTTTTCCACCGAGGCAGTTCGAGTGCAGGTTCGGAGCCTAATTTAGAACCAGTTCTTTCTGTTTCGACCTCCAAAGCACCGACTCCGAACCAGGAAAAGTGGTTCTTAAGTAGCACCAAAACGTTGCTGGTCTAGACTTAAGAACCGCTCGCGTCAGGAGCTGGGGGCGGGGCTACTGTTAGCGCATTTGATAATGTACCTTAAGTATACTAATGTTTAATACGCTTTTACTTTACCGCGATATGATACATTATCAGCACACATGATAGTAGGTAGCTACATGCTAAGGCTAACTTTTTTCTGTGTTAATGATAAAATAACGTTATGTACTTTCTCGATTACAACCTCCGTTTATACAGATTACACGGAGCCGCACGTACACGTTTTATTCGCCGCGTTTAGATGTTAATGTATGTTCACAGAGCATTAACAGTAAAGCAACATCCGCCATTGTTGTTGTGTTTGTGTTTGTCGCTGCTGCGCTAACGTCGCTGGGACACGTGACACGTATACAGTGACGTCACACTCGGCGCTGTGATGCTCTCTAGCCGGTGGAAAGGCAAACCGGTTCTTAGAAGGTTCGCCAGTGGAACCAACTTTGAACCAGCACCAGCGCTAGCTCTGAACCTGCACCTGGTTCTTTTTGGTGGAAAAGAGGCATGGGAGCTCTTCCACCCCCACAGGTTACCCCGGAGACCTACGACAGCCATCTTGTATACACACAATAAAACCAGGTAGAACCGAGCCTTCAGATGGCTGAACATGCAAGTGTCTTGATTCCTACAGAGTTCAGCTCCAGTTCAAGTCATACACCACTGTTAGTAACTCTAATCGCTCCCTGTAGACCCAACTAGCCAGATCAGATCAACAAAGTGCTGAGTGAGGTCCGATCTCCAGTTTTTTTTTTACTCTCATCACTTCTACCCTACAGCGTTCTCCCACAAGATCTGACCCAGCCTTTTTTTTTTTTATTGTTTTGCTCACTGAAATATCCCATTACGGCAAATTCAGCTAAATATAAGAACAAAACGGGCCAAGCTGAAAAATTCCCAAATAACTCAAATAGTTGTTCAAAATGTGATCTCTATTTTTAATGCTGCTTTTATTAAATAAACCATTTACAATCAGTTAATACATAAATATAAATAACTAAACAGAAATAACTGTTGTTGGGTTTTTTTTGTAATAAATAAAAAGCATATATGAATAAGGATTTCATTAGGTTATTTTTAGGTTTATTATTAGGCATTCATTCATTCTTTTTTTTTTTTACCTGATACCTACACATTACTACATATCCACCTAGTATTTAAATGGTGTAAATTAATTATTAATGATTTGATCATTAATTAATCATGAATAATTCGCCTTTAATTAGTACACTGCATATTACTTGCTTGTAAATATTTCATAAACAAATCTGAAATTAAAGGGCAAAAAATAGCACAATACACATACATTATTATTATTATGATTATTATTATTATTATTATTATTATTATTATTATTATTATTATTAGAGAGCAAAACATCATGTTACATAAAAAATGTAACCTTTATTATTGTTCTTTTTTTTTGACCCCTCAGTTTTGCTGGATAGATTGTGTTCCAGAGACAGACAGATCTAGGGTCGACTCTCCTCCTCCATGTCCCATCCTGTTATGTCTTTCTGATTGCTTTGCCTGTGCAGGTGTTATGGTTCCATCTCTCCACTGTGTTATCACACGGAATGATCTACGGCATCGATCGGCTCAGAAAACGCTGCATAATAGGAGTTGTCAAGATAGCAAAACGACTGTAATGGAAGCAATTAACTTTTCAACCGAGCGTCCGTCGCCGCCGGCTGTTTCAGGAGTGAAATATCATCGCAGGTTATCTGCCAGGATAAGCCGCTTGGAACGTCGGGAACGTTCAGACTCGCAAGAATTAATGTGAAAATGTCAAGCGCTGCATTAGAAGGCTGTAATGAAGATGGCCCCCGGTCGCTGTTGTACATCTTTCATTATTTATTCATCAGCGTATTGAGCGGCGTTATCAGGAAGAGAAGCTCGGAGCTCGAGCTTGGGCTGGACGAAGCAGATTAAAGTCGGCTTTGTTAATAAGGCAGTCTTCGGCAAGACCAGTCTGTGATGTTAACAATCACCGAGCTGAGATTAACCCATCACCAAAAGGGGTTAAATGGAAACATTTAACTAAGAGCCTAAACACTGAATTTATGTACACAGTACAGCATAAGGTGCAAACTAGCCTGCAATACATCTAGCATAACCAGTTACGCTGAGAAATCTCACTCACACAGACCTCACGTGGACCTCATTTCAACATATAAAATGAATTCGCTTTTTTTACCGTTCATTCCCTGAAATGTTCTATTTCTACTACAATGTAAAATAAGTGAGAATTATATCAATACATTTCTGAAATAATAATGATAAAACCAAGATAAATACGCAAATATGAGCTTGTATCGTGTTTGTATTGGGAGTGCAGTGCTAGTTTATAAGGAAGCGTAATGCAGTTAGACGGTAACCTGCGCCACAGTCGCCAGGACCTGTGGGATTAATTAGTGTCTGTGGAGGAAGCAGTAGTATTGTTCCGTTGTTAGCCGGTGTGTTACGCTAACTCTCTGTGGAGAGCACAGAGTGAAGAGGAAGAACATTCAGAACATTACCACACTTTCTGTCTTATAATCCTCAAGTCCAGATTCCTGAAAACACACACTACCTTAAAATCTGCACTATACCGTGAATCTCGTCTGATGTCACTACACTATACTGTGTATCTCGTCTGATGTCACTACACTATACTGTGTATCTCGTCTGATGTCACTACACTATACTGTGTATCTCGTCTGATGTCACTACACTACACTATACTGTGTATCTCGTCTGATGTCACTACACTATACTGTGTATCTCGTCTGATGTCACTACACTATACTCTGTATCTCGTCTGATGTCACTACACTATACTGTGTATCTCGTCTGATGTCACTACACTATACTGTGTATCTCGTCTGATGTCACTACACTATACTCTGTATCTCGTCTGATGTCACTACACTATACTGTGTATCTCGTCTGATGTCACTACACTATACCGTGTATCTCGTCTGATGTCACTACACTATACTGTGTATCTCGTCTGATGTCACTACACTATACTCTGTATCTCGTCTGATGTCACTACACTATACTGTGTATCTCCTCTGTTGTCACTACACTATACTGTGTATCTCGTCTGATGTCACTACACTATACTCTGTATCTCATCTGCTGTCACTACACTATACTGTGTATCTCGTCTGATGTCACTACACTACACTATACTGTGTATCTCATCTGATGTCACTACACTATACTGTGTATCTCGTCTGATGTCACTACACTACACTATACTGTGTATCTCATCTGATGTCACTACACTATACTGTGTATCTTGTCTGATGTCACTACACTACACTATACTGTGTATCTCATCTGATGTCACTACACTATACTGTGTATCTCGTCTGATGTCACTACACTATACTCTGTATCTCATCTGATGTCACTAAACTATATTGTGTATCTCATCTGATGTCACTACACTATACTGTGTATCTCGTCTGATGTCATTACACTATACTGTGTATCTTGTCTGATGTCACTACACTATACTGTGTATCTCATCTGATGTCACTACACTATACTGTGTATCTCATCTGATGTCACTACACTATACTCTGTATCTCGTCTGATGTCACTACACTATACTGTGTATCTCGTCTGATGTCACTACACTATACTGTGTATCTCATCTGATGTCACTACACTATACTGTGTATCTCATCTGATGTCACTACACTATACTCTGTATCTCGTCTGATGTCACTACACTATACTGTGTATCTCATCTGATGTCACTACACTATACTGTGTATCTCGTCTGATGTCACTACACTATACTGTGTATCTCGTCTGATGTCACTACACTATACTGTGTATCTCGTCTGATGTCACTACACTATACTCTGTATCTCATCTGATGTCACTACACTATACTCTGTATCTCGTCTGATGTCACTACACTATACTCTGTATCTCGTCTGATATACACTGAGTTAAAGTTTACATTTAGACTGTTTTAGGCAGTTAATAATCCTGAAATTCTGCATGTTTTGTGTCTAGCTTGGGGAGAGACAGCGTCAATATGATGTCTAATGTTTTCTGTAAGGAGATTTAAGGAGTAAGAAGTTTTGGAGATTTTTTTTTCAACTAGAGCTGCCAACTTTCTGCGACATGAGTGGCAGCAATTGTTGGTGACAACATGTGGGTGTTTTCAACAGCACAATAAATTTGAGAAACATTGAACTTCCTGCTAATATGGAGTGACACTGTGCAGTGACTACCAGTAGAAGACAGTCGAGGTGACGTGATCTTTCACAAAGACCACACACTGCATAATGTCTCGTATAGTATCAAGGAGATAAACACTGCTGAAATCTCCCTCAGGAATCTTTCATTTCGGCCGCAAGAAATTATACGGAATGCTATATGCTCCGCCCTCTGATGAATGTTGTTACTATGGCAACAAGTAGTAGGATAGGAACGCCTACTGACAACTTTGTAATACCAGTGTTGTAATGTAAAGGAGTACAAATACTTCGTTACCGTACTTAAGTAGAAATGTCACGTATCTGTACTTTACTTCGCTATTTAAATTTATGTCAACTTTCATTTTTACTCCACTACATTTCCTAGATAAAATGTACACTTTTACTCCGTTATATTTCCAATAAGCGTCTTCGTTACTCGTTACTACAAAATAAAATCAGAAGAAATGTGTGCGACTGTAATAAGGGAGGTTTGGCGAATCACTGCTCCTAAATTGTATTACGCACGTCCACGCGCGCTACGGAGAAACACAGGTACGCGCAGCGTGCACGCGCAGTCAGAGCTGGAGGCGTTTATCTATAACGTTAATCGGCTGAAAGACGCAAATACGGCAATCAAAAGCAGTGAAATGTCACTATTCTTATTACCAGAGTTGTAGCACAAACAAAATATTAATGCAAACAATCCATACAATACTAAATAAAATAACATTTATTGATTTGGTCTTTGTCTTATGAATAGTAGTTTATTAATGACTGCATTCATCGAACACACCGTTTGTAGAGAACGCACACATACATGAACTGATCTGATTCAAGACTGACATCATTACATCATGCATAAAATTTTGGTGTCCACTTTTGCCATTTAATAATACCATAACTTTTGGCTTACTATGTAGTCATATAATATATAATATAAAACTCTTCTTGTTTTAAATTCTCACTGAGGGCTAAAACCCCTAAAGATGAAACCCTCCGACCTGTGAATATGTGGCCGACTTTACTTAAGACGCCGAGGCGCTTTTTTCCTTCTCGATAGGTGAGTAACGTTGGTTTTGCTTTGTTACACAGAACTAATATATGCCTTTGTCCTTTACATGATGATGCTTGTGTGGCATTTTTGCTTGTTTGTTTATCTGCAATCGTATCGTTCCTCCCTTCAGCTATGATAGACACGTTTCTTTCTGTTAGTCGCCTGGGTTACGTATGTATGTGTGGGCGGAGCTATCAATACAGGGGTGGGACTCATTTGGGTTAGGGGCATGTATGTCAACATTGGCTTTCAAACAACGGAGACCCCACCTTTAATACTGACTGTTAATACAGAATCATATTACTGATATTAAGTGCCACAGAACCACCTGTAATTTCCACATAAGTATTTCTAGCAGTGTGTGTAGTGACCCCAGAGCCAGAATTCCCAGAAAATCTCTCTGGCTTTCAATGAACCAAATGAGCATTCAGCGTAACCTCCACTAGACGAGGCTGTGCACGGTGAGGTCATGTGTGCAGGAATTAATTAACCAATGCCGGTGGGTTCCTCACGCTGCCTCAGCTGCACATCTGCAGCTATTTTTAGAAACGTCCTCCACAATCTCCGATAAACAGCAGAAAGATAAACGAACAGATATGTGTATCACGCAGGCAGTTAAAAAGACATAATGGCATATAAACCTACACGTTCACCTCTCACTGGAATTCACACGGAATATAAAGGCAGGTTTTTTTGGGGGTTTTTTTGGTTCTCAGTTCCTGAAAGCCTGCTGAGATCTCAGATCTGTTTTTATTACGACTCACTTGTAAATACAGCAAGGTTAAGGAGGGGATTTTTCTTGAAAGATCTGCACGATTGAATACCTTTGAGGTCAAGTCAGGTTTTGTCTCTTTGCTAATTATCAAACAGACTAAACTGGGGATCTCTAATCTCTCTCCTGGAGGAAGAGACATGCAGAATGAAAGAAAAAAGAAAGCACATCCTAAATGACTTGCATATTAATCTTCATAATGAACTAATGACTGACTGTATATTACAATCACACCCCCAGTGTCACCCATATGAGGATGGGTTCCCCCTTGAGTCCGGTTCCTCTCAAGGTTTCTTCCTTTACCAATTTAAGGCAGTTTTTCCTTGCCACTGCTGCCTGAGTCATCTCAGACTTGCTCATAGGGGAATAAATACATACAGATTGTGAACTATATACATCTAATAATAATCTAGAATTTTTATTCTGTTAATTCTTATTTCTTTTATTATTCGTTAATTCCTTTATCATTAATTATGTTTACCTTCTGCTCTATGTTTATGTTCTGTAAAGCTGCTTTGAGACAATGTCTATTGTAAAAAGCGCTATACAAATAAACTTGAATTGAATTGAATTGAATAATGATCAATAGCATCCAAAATTCGTTTTGTGAGTTTAAACATCTTTTTACCCACAATGCCTTTCAATGATGATGACCTAAAGATAGCGGCGCAACGGGATCCTCGCATTCATCACTACTTAAAGCCAGTGAGCACTTTAGCAGCAGCACTTTAGTTATCTTTCTCTAACCTCCTCATCTGTACACTCGAATCATACAAATCAGCTTCCATCCTGCTAATAGCCGCAATGCATTCTGGGACTTCGAGTCTGGCATCTCTACTACTTATTCTCTTAATTTGTTATTAATATGACAGAAAATGCATGAATAATGTATATGCTCTTCTTTTGTGTTTTGGAGTTAACAGAGAAAGTTGGCTGTTATCACTTATAAGGTGTGGATATTTTTTTATAACTTATTGAACTTTTTATATACCCCCTGTGACGTCAGAGCAACACAAAGATAAATGTAATATATAATGTGGAGTTTAACTTTAAATGTGCAACTACAAGATGAAACGTAAACTAGTTTGTTCATGTGGTTATATGTAATGTGGGATCTGGATAAAAGATGCTCTGTGTGCAGATTAATAATGATGTAATGGTGAGTAGTGAAGACTCATTAGTTACCTGACTCAGGTGTGTTATGAGGTTTAGGAGCATGCGCAGTGATGCAGGGACGAATTCAAAACGCACAATGACATCATGTGATTCCTCACCTGAAGTCAGGAGACTGGTTCGGCTTCAGCCCGTGAAACCCGGTGGACAAGGTCAGGAGCCACCTCGGGACAAAACTCCCGGCCTCGCACTCCAGGAACGGAGCCGACCACTTCACGTGTGTACTTTCAACCACGTGACCCTCGTCCCCGCGTCTCATCTCGCGTCTGTGCGCGTGATACCACTCGGTGTCTGCGGTCTCGTTTCGGAAGAAGTCGCGTGCCGACGCGGACAGGTCTTGCAGCACGATGTCTCCGCCGCGGCGCGTGGCCTGGAGGAAGACGCGCGGCTGGTGACCCGCCGAGGAAGAGGAGGAGGAGGATGAGGCGGCATCGAACACGACGGCGGCGCGGTGGATCCTGGCGTCTCCTTCCACAACGCTACGCACTAGTGCGCGGCACCACTCCAGGTCGCGCACGAGGTTCCGTTCCCGTTCCCGTTCCCTCAACAGAGCCCGGAGGAAGCTTGCGGCGTGCATGAGAGCGTGCAGCGCAGGGCGGGCGGCTGGGTGCTGGTGCACGCGCGTACCGGCCCGCAACGCATTCAGCTCGTACCTCCCGGTGCAGTTGGCGCGCTCGAGCGCTGACGGGTCGCCTGTGTGCAGAAACGCAGCCACGACCCTCGGCAGTTGCTGATGCTGATGTTGAGGTTGATGCTGATGTTGAGGATGATGAAGCTGCTGATGATGATGCTCGTCCCTTCTCGGTGCCAGAACCGTGCAGTGCGCGCCCACAACAAAACCCACCTGCAGCAGCAGCGACAGTCTGATCACCGCCATGTCCTTTAAACCTGGTCACAGATCTCTGTTCACCCTTCACAGCATCCTCTGTTCACCTGTAGACGCTTTACTCCCACCTGACTCCTGTGTTGTTGTTGTTGTTGTGTTTCCTTTACACACCGTTACATTTGTCTGTGTGTGTGTGTGTGTGTGTGTGTGTGTGTGTGTGTGTGTGTGTGTGTGTGTGTGTGTGTGTGTGTGTGTGTGGGGATTTACAATAATATTCTCTCTCCGCTTGGTTTACATCAGATGTCCTAGGATTCCGATCAAAAGGTCCAATCCATACGGGCGTCGAAACGGATTTTTCTCCTCTGCACTGTTGAAAATATAGAAATAATTCAGTTTTCTGGCTCCGAAACACACTCCGCCCTCCGAGCAGCGCTTCACTTAAAGCACTGGATACGGCAGCACACGCCGTAGGTTCTCTAAGCCCCGCCCCTGAAGTGATCTGATTGGCTAATGCAGCCGCGACCTCCTTGATTTCTGTGTGGATAATTCACCTGTCAATTAGGCGCTGTCCAGCAGCGGAGCGTGCTGAACTCAACGTGCTGAAAGAAAGAAAGAAAGAAAGAAAGAAAGAAAGAAAGAAAGAAAGAAAGAAAGAAAGAAAGAAAGAAAGAAAGAGATACACACTTTATGTGGGCTGTATGTTGCCTGGGGAAAATTAATGACTATATAATGTATTGGCACCCTCTGCCTTATCCATCTCTTCATTACACTCTCATCACATTTCCGTGTAAAAGAAAAAAAACAACTAAAAATACACATCAACAAAACTAATACACATAAAATAAACAAACACATGTGTTCACGAACTGAACGTTAACATTTGAAATGATTATGCAGTTAATTGTAAAATGAATTCTATTACAGTCCCCTCCGTAAAATTGAAAGGCAATGCGTGTGTGTGTGTGTGTGTGTGTGTGTGTGTGTGTGTGTGTGTGTGTGTGTGTGTGTGTGTGTGTGGGTAAGAAATCAAAAGTCGAGACTAAATATAAGGCAATAGATAACGCTTCTAAGCTGTTTAACAGATTTTTATGTGAACATCGATTCAAGTGAAGTGAAGATGCTTTTATTGTCATTACAACCATATATAGCTATTGCAGTACACAGTGAAATGAGACAACGTTTCTCCAGGATCATGATGCTACATAACACAAAGACAGAGCTAAGGGCTTAGCAAGTAGTTCTAGATACATAAAGTGCAACTGTGCAATCTGGGGAATACAAGACAATACACAAAAGACAATACACAAAAGACTATACACAAAAGACTATACAGAAAAGCAGCACCAACCAGTGTAAATACTGTATCTTCAATTAATTTTGGGTGTGCAGAAATACTGGAATGAACACATTAGTATTATAGCAGCAGTTACATGTGGTATTGTAATGTATTGTAATGTATTGTGCAAAACAGAAATCAACTGAAACTTTCAGCATTTAAAAGAAATTTTTGACTATTGATCACAAACTCAAATCTTCAGCATTTTAGCAAAAATAAAAAATATTGGCCTTGCTGTTTTAATACTTTTACAGGAGACCAAATATATGAATTTAATCAGACGTTTTAAAACTCAGAGAAAATCTTTACGAAAAAAATACAAGTTCACTTATATTTTAATCGAATTGCACATTTTTCTTTACTTTTATGAAACTCTCTTCTTAACACTTTAATAAAAATGGAAGCCTGTTTTTGTCATGTTTGTGTTCTGCACTGAAAGTTTTTGTCTTGTCACGTTCCACAGTAGTTATTAATATGAAAGTAGACACTTAGGACATTAAGAATTCGTAGTGATTCTTAAATATTTCTGCTTGTTTCTATCCTACAAATGGCAAAACTCTCATCGAATGGTTCCAGACAAAAATTAAAATGGTTTGATTTTATATCTTCTAAGTTCCTGGTGAAATCAAACCCATATACAAAATGTTAATCATGATCAAGACGAGCATATACGCATCGGGAATATTATCCAGTGTGTCCCATCTTTCAGTCATTAAAACATGAGGATGCTGTACGTGGGATTAAAGCTGCTTGATCAGGGTGGGTTGTAGTTGTTTTACGTTGCTGGCAGCTGCACTGCAAAGCCACTCTGAAGTTGTGAATCATGAAGCAGTGAGTCATCATCTCATGATTGCTTTTTTGCACCGGAACAATAATGCCACCATCACAACACACACACACTCAGGACTTTGTGTAAATCCTCAAAGTAAAAAAACATCAGAACAACAA